>NW_015634468.1:54893-85089 GCF_001515625.1 Sinocyclocheilus rhinocerous
ATCCTTCCTCAACACAGGAAGTTCCTGAGGTTTGCTTTCGGGGGCAAAGCGTACCAATATCGGGTTCTTCCGTTTAGTCTGGCACTCTCACCCCGCACTTTCACGAAGTGTGTGGATGCTGCTCTGGCTCCCTTGCGACTGCAGGGCATCCGCATACTGAATTACATCGACGATTGGTTGATACTAGTTCAATCAGAGTAGATAGCGCTTCGGCATCGAGATGACGTTCTCCATGGTTCCTTTCACAAGGCCCCGTGTTGGGGGCTCCATGTCGACGGATGCCTCCCTCACGGGCCTCTCATGACCGCTCCGCCCAAGGTCTGTGGGAAGGTCCCCATCTCATGTGGCACATCAACTGCCTGGAGATGCTGACAGTATTTCAAGCATTGAAACATTTTCTCCCAGACCTAAGAGGCCATCATTTGCTTGTTCGCACAGACAACACATCAGTGGTCTCTTACTTCAACCACCAGGGTGGTCTGTCCTCGCGCCCCCTGTACTGGCTGGTGCGCCAGATCCTTCTGTGGGCCTAGGGGAAACTGCTCTCCATGAAGGCAGTGTACATCCCTGGGCACCTCAATCAGGGAGCAGACATCCTGTCGAGACAGGGGCTGAGGCCCGGGGAATGGAAGTTCCACACCGAGGTAGCGGAGCAGATTTGGAAGAAATTTGGTCAAGCCCAGGTGGACTTGTTTGCGTCTCGAGAGACCTCACAATGTCCCCTCTGGTTCTCTCTGACTCATCCAGCTCCACTGGGGCTGGATGCCATGGTACAGACGTGGCCGAGGCTTCGTCTGTATGCCTTCCCCCCGATTGCTCTGCTCCTGGGAGTTCTGGAGAGAGTTCGCCGGGACGGGGTTCATCTCTTGTTAGTAGCCCCGTACTGGCCGGGCCGTCCATGGTTTGCAGACCTGGTAGCCCTACTAGAAGACTGCCCATGGGAGATTTCCGTCCGGCGAGATCTCCTCTCACAGGCGGGGGGCACCATCTTTCACCCCCGCCCGAAATTGTGGAAGCTGTGGGTGTGGCCCCTGAGGAGGCACAGCTCATAGCATCCGATCTCTCAACCGAGGTTGTTGAGACCATCCTCCAATCCAGAGCTCCCTCTACGAGGAAATTGTATGCTACTAAATGGCGACTGTTCACTTCATGGTGTCACAGCTGTCAGTTGGACCCAGTCGTTTGCCCTGTTGGGCCAGTGTTGGAATTTCTGCAAGAGAGATTTGCCACAGGGTTATCCCCCTCCACTTTGAATGTCTACTTGGCTGCTATTGCTGCTCCCCACACCCCTGTGGGCGAGCAGTCTCTGGGGAGGAACCCATTAGTAACACGTTTCCTCCGGGGTACCAGGAGGCTGAGTCCTCCGGTATGCCCAAGGGGGCCTACTTGGGATTTGGCTGTGGTTTTAGAGGCCCTTTCGAAAGCTCCCTTTGAACCCCTGGAAGAGGTTTCTTTGAGATTTCTTACAGTCAAGACTGTATTTCTACTTGCCATCTCTTCCTTGAAGAGAGTCGGTGACCTGCAGGCCCTGTCTGTGGCCCCGTCATGTCTCGAGTTTGAGCCTGGTATGGCGAGAGCATTTCTGTACCCCAGGCCGGGGTATGTCCCGAAGGTGCCCTCAGTTGTTCCATGGCCAGTCATTCTACAGGCATTCTGTCCTCCTCCCTTTCGGGATTCTGACCAGGAAAAGCTTAACTGTGTGTGTCCAGTGCGAGTACTGGACACATACACCCACAGAGCTGCCCTGTGGAGAAAGTCGGACCAATTATTTGTGTGCTACGGTCCTTATAAGAAGGGTCTTCCTGCTAACAAGCAGACCCTCAGCAGGTGGATAGTGGATGCTATAACTACTGCATACGAGTCTTCTGGTTTCCCATCACCACTGGGGGTCAGGGCTCATTCTACTAGAGGTATGGCGGCCTCCAAAGTCAGACCAATTATTTGTGTGCTACAGTCCTTATAAGAAGGGTCTTCCTGCTAACAAGCAGACCCTCAGCAGGTGGATAGTGGATGTTATAACTACTGCATACGAGTCTTCTGGTCTCCCACCACCCCTGGGGTTCAGGGCTCATTCTACTAGAGGTATGGCGGCCTCCAATGCCATCTCATCTGGTGTATCGATCCACGATATTTGTAATGCTGCGGGATGGTCCACCCCTCAGACCTTCGTCAGGTTCTATAGCCTTGACCTTCAGGCCACTCCTGGCTCTTCAGTTCTCTCGACCTAGCTGTGCCGATCCACACTGGTCAGGGATTGGTCAGTCTGGGGATGTGGGCATACTCGTTCCCAAAGCGTTTTGCAACGCAGCTCAAGTTCCTGAAGGGGAACGTCACTAGGTTACGTATGTAACCCTAGTTCCCCAAAGGAACGAGACGCTGCTTCGCGTAGCCATACTTCCTGCATCCCTGCAAGGGCTTCCTTCTCAATCCAGAAGCTGCCGCTGTCTCCACCACATGTGCTTTTATACTTCCTGGTCCCTACGTCATCCCCGCCGGTGACGTCACCCGGGATTCCCTCGGAAGGATTACACACACGATTCAGAGCATGGGAACACAGGGGCGTTCCCAAAGCGTTTTGTGATGCAGCTTCTCGTTCCCTCTGGGAACTAGGGCTACGTAACCTAGTGACGTTCCCTGAGAAGGGAACGAGACACTGCGTCCTCTAGGGGTCACTATGGGGAACGCCTCCAGCGTGACCGGTGTCTGAAGCATACATCTAAACACGACAATGATATTGGCCGGCGACAGCCTATGACGTCACTACCGGTGCAACCACAGTATAAAAGGGCGCTGGTAGAACACGTCATCCGCTTCTTCGTCTGAAGCTTATGTCCGAAGCATGGTGAGGAGACTAGAGGACGCAGTTTCTCGTTCCCTTCTCATGGAACCATGGTTACATACGTAACCTGAGACGTTCCCTTCCGAGGGAACTTCGAACTGCGTCCTCTAGGGGTCGCTATGGGAAACGGTATACCCACGCTGCCATGCTGAGGGGAGTGCTTGCCAATACCATGGCGAGCACTAAGTACCAACTCAACAAGTCAAAGGAGCTGCCCCTAGGACGTTTGATGGCTGTCAGTGACATAACCCCTATGGTCAAAGGCCTGAGCTGTGCACCAAACTTACCTGTAAGGGCTGGCTTGTATAAAGCCTGAGCCCAGGGCAAAGCTCAAGCCTGGAATCAAAAAATAACCAAGGATTCCTTTAAGGGGATAAGGCCGAGTACCCGGGCAGCTTACAAACCCATATCCTGGCCTGTCAAACAGTGACTACCTCCTGCTCTAAGAACGACCTACCGAGGATCTCAAGATACCCAGGGAAACTTAGTAGTAACACCCTGTCTAGAAAGTGAATATGTGGAGAGTGGGGCCCAAGTAACTGGGGCCAGAGCCAACTCAGAGAAAGGGGACGAAGCAACAACGCGTCACCCTTACCATAAAGGATTTTAAGAAGGTGCACAAAGGCTTGCGTGAGGGGAGGCACTGCTAAACTCACCAACAAAGAGAGCAGCCTAACAGGGAGGCCGAGGGAGGCCTAACAACCTGAGGCTGCTGCTCAATGGAGCGCCAAGGAGTGGAGGACCAAATGATAGGAGACCTCAGACGCTCAATTGGGAGTGGCATGCTCAAAGATAACCCTCTAAAGTGAGGGATGCACTGCTAAGCTCGACCAACAAAAAGAGCAGCCTGACAGGGAGGCCGAAGGAGGCCTGACAACCTGAGGCTGCTGCTAAATGGAGCTCCAAGGAGCGGAGGACCCAATGAGAGGAGACCTCAGACGCTCAATTGGGAGTGGCGTGCTCAAAGGTAACCCTCTAAGGTGAGGGGAGCACTGCTAAACTTACCAACAAAGAGAGCAGCCTAACAGGGAGGCCGAGAAAGGCCTAACAACCTGAGACTGCTGCTCAATGGCTCCAAAGAGAACCCATTAACACATTCATGCATGAAGAGCTATTGCTCCTCGGAGCAAATCACTCAGGAAGGGTTTCCGCAGAAACACATCTCACTCATACCTCAGGGAACGCAACGTAGTCAAGCCCACTCCGCAAAGGGGCGATTCACCGGTTCGACCATAAGGGCATTGTGACAGGGAGGTCCCACAGGCCCGACCGTCTATCCAACTGCAGAGTGGAAAAAGAGTATTAGGCCCCTCAAAGCCTCAACGAGAGGAGCCTTTACATGCATGACGGTTGAGAGAATGACTCAAATCTCAGGAGACCCCTCGGGGCGAGACATGAGTAGCGCGTCCTGGCCGGGGCAGCTTCTTGAAGCAAACACCCAGCTAGGACATCAGGGAGCACATCACGAAGCATTATACTCCGAAAAATGCTTACCCGAATGGAGGACCCGCGGATCCTGAAGATGTAGCGTTATACTGTGGAAAAACTAGTTAGTGAATTCACATAAACTAGCAATAGATAGATAGATGAGATGGATCGTACTCACCAACCACAGCTCCCGCGCAGACTCAACCTCACGGGGCATCATCTGAAGGCAAAGCCCGAAGAGCCCTTCTGCTTAGTGGCACGAAGAGCAAGATCTGTGGTGTGAAGCAACTCAGCCACCTCATCATATCAATACACTCCTATGAGAACAAAAGGAAATTACTGATAGGGAGAAATGTCCCGTCATGTGCTTTCCCTGTTCTACCCATCAACCGCGAATAGCGGCAATGGGCAGTCAATTCTCCCCGCGATCGCAACGCGCAGCACGCATCCAACTCCCTCGAGAGCTGAACGCGCTTGCTTTTCACCACACACACACACAGAACGCGAGCCATGTGAAACTGTGGGTATCAAAGCAAAGCCTCTGCCGAGAAAACATGCATTCCTAGTCATGCTTAACATAAACAAATGGTCATTGTGAAGACGAAGAAGAGGATGACGTGTTCTACCGGCACCCTTTTATACTGTGGTCACGCCGGTAGTGACGTCATAGGCTGTCACCGGCCAATATCATTGTCGTGTTTAGATGTATGCTTCAGACACCGGTCACGCCGGAGGCGTTCCCCATAGCGACCCCTAGAGGACGCAGTTCGAAGTTCCCTGGGAAGGGAACCTTTGCTTTTAAGAGTGAGGAGCCATGGCTGCTGAAAATTCAGCTTTACCATCAAAGGAATAAATCAAATTTTTTAATATATTACAATAAAAATAAAAACTTATTTTAAATTGCAATAACATTTCACTATATTACTGTTTTTACAGTATTGTTCGATCAAATAAATGCAGACTTGGTGAGAACTTTCAAAATCATTTCAACCCAAGCTTTGAACAGATTCCTGAGTTAGATATCAAAATGCACAGTGTGTCGCTCAAATCTAGAGGTGCCTTAGCAATGCCTTAACTCAGGAATGTAAATTCTTTGGAGTGTTATTTTCTGTAATTACAGCTGGGCTCAGATTTAATTAATCTCCCATCCGTGAAACCATGACGATGTTATTAAGTTAGTAGAGATCTGCATTCTGTGTTTGTCTAGCAGTAATGAGCTTGATGATGCTGACAAAATGGCCTCTCA
The DNA here is from genome assembly GCF_001515625.1 of Sinocyclocheilus rhinocerous. NCBI lineage: Eukaryota > Metazoa > Chordata > Actinopteri > Cypriniformes > Cyprinidae > Sinocyclocheilus > Sinocyclocheilus rhinocerous. The sequence continues at coordinate 60,407 of NW_015634468.1, forward strand.
TCATGCTGTGACGAAGACCCACTGCTTCCACTGCAGATATCTCAATGAAGAGAAAAAGTGGTGGAAGACCGAAACTAAGACCATCGCACCATACAGATCAGATGTTTCACTAAAGCAGAATTAGAAACTTGCTTTCTCTGTAACTTCCCAGCGGAAGTACAAGGGGATAAAGCCAACATGAGTCAATTTATCCGGTTTAGCCGGTCACTCCACGCAATCAAAGCTCCTATTACACTGTATGCCAAAGTAGCTAAATGAATCTTCTCCTTTCACTGATAGCATCAATAAACACCAGTGTCCCTTCCAGGCTGAATAAGATGGCAGAGAATTCTAATTCAGGATTCAACCTCCATCTCATTTTATTAATATTTCCAGAAACCCACATTTTTTTAATGCATTCATGATCATGGAGGTGATATTTAGAGCTGGACTGACCACGCATGTCCTAATACAAGGAAGTGAGACTCTCCAGATGAGGAAAACATTACCTGGTAGGAGATAATTAGCTCTCATGGCTTGACAAATGGGCTGATACCTATGTGCATACATGGCTAAGATGGTAGTATATGGTGTCTTCATTAATGGGCTTGGTGTGGCGTCTCCCTTTGTAATATATATAAATATTTATCGGTCCACCTCCTGAGCGAAGACAAGCTATCATACCCAACAAAACACACATATACTAATTACACCCCAAGCAGAAAGAAAAAGCGGAGCATAGGTTTCATGCGAGCATGAGGGGAAACTAGGGCACCTGAAGGGAAATCTAAAGAGAAATGTTATTTATGTGTATTTCTCTTTAATTTCATTTCAAACAGAGGTTTGCCCTTTGTACATAATGTACACAACAGAGGAAAGGACAACATTTATCTTTGCATGTGTGTCAATAAGTCATGCTTTGAGAGTGCCAGAAAGGTCTACATAGTGTCATTTGTAAAATATAAACAGAAATATGCAATTGCAATACTGCTGTTAGGGAGGGGGGATCTACTATATTTGTAGTATTGCCATTGTTATTTATTTATATTGTAAATTTTACTATCATTAGTTTTCTATATTATTATTATTATTGTTCACCACTTGCAAATCTCTAAGGTTACAATACTGGTTTCCTGTGACATATTGTACACACTGGGTACCAACTGTGTACAAGAGACTCATGTTTTGGATTCATTTTACCAAATGTTAACTTTATAATGTTACCATTTAATTCAAAATGATTGTCTAATAATGTCAACTCATCTACACCCATATAAATTAAACTTTTGCAGAGATAAAGAGTGTTTGATGATAAGCATCCTCAGATGGTGCTTAGAAACAAAGTAACATCAAATCTGACTGCAAAGTCAAAGCAAGGTGTCTCTGTGAGTGTCTCTAAGCGATATAGATTTATACAGAATGCAAGGGAAGTGCGGCTACTGTCAGTGGATCGGAGATAGATTGTTTAGATGGTTTAAAATAATGTGGTTTATCAAGGATTCTTTTGCTAAAGCTGTATAATCACTCTCTGTTGGCACTGTATGTGTGTGCACCATTAGAACTGTAGAGCTCATTAGGAAGACTATAAAGCATAAATATTATAATATTTACAGTAATCCCGTTGTAACTGGTTAAGTCTCTTTAGTATGCTTGATGGATGATTGTTGGCACAATACATCTTTTAATGTAATGCTCAGTGGTGTATAAAGTACCTGAAAGCCATACTCAGTAAAAGTACAGATATCTTACCAGAAAATGACTTTGGTAGAAGTTGAAGTCACTGTTTAGAATATTACTTGAGTAAAAGTCTTAAAGTATGTGATATTTATTGTACTTAAGTATGAAAAGTATTTTTAAAACATCAAGTCATCTGGTGAGACTTGTTGTAGCACTTGCATATCATTGCTCTTTTGTTGATTTTGATTGCTTCCATTGTCCTCATTTGTAAGTTGCTTTGGATAAAAGCGTCTGCTAAATTTCTAAATGTAAATGAAATGTAAATGTAAATTTACTTAGTGTCTTTCATTCCAACATAAGAAAACATTTCTGGAATCTGCATCTGAAATAGCATTTAGATGTATACACAGTTTATGTATCTCAGAGGGGACATGGATGCATTTAAACTGCAGTTACAGACGCATAAATAGGCCTAATGTTTTGTTGCTGATTCATTCAGAAATAAAGCATTTGACTGTGTTGATGAGTGCATCACTGAATCATTTATTCAAACAATTCGTTCAAAAAGCTGATTCATTCAATAAGTAAACACCATTGCTCAGAGACACAAAACAGTGCTGTGGTCTTTGTTTGGAACTATTTTCGTTAGCAAAATTGAGCAAAAACAAGCAATATTATGTCTAAAATGTAAGTCACTTATTGCTTTACTGAACTTGTATACAATGATTATTAAATGTGTTCATGCTGATATCTGCAAAAAACGGTACTCTTTGAGTGATATAGAGTAAGTTAAATATATTAAATTATATAAATATAAAAAGCAAACAGAAGCATTTTTGCCATCTACAATTTAGAATGCCTGTAATTTTGAGTTTTAATAGACTAATAAATAAACGTGTGTGCACTCTCTGTGTGTGATTTGGTGATGTAGCCTACTTAATCATGTCAGATCTGCTACCATTTATAATGCTTTATTTTATAATAAGGCTTTATCAGAATTCACATGCACATTGAAGTGGCTTATAGTAGAGGGTTGAACGTATATTTGGGTCAAAGGTATGATGCTATTTTTGTGTGTGGGTGTATATGATTATTTACACACAACACTGCTCCACTGATCATGTACTGTTTACTCCACTGCATACCTCGGATCACTTCCTCCTCACTCTTAACCTCAACATGGTTCCTGACACAACACATACCCCTCCACATGTCACTTTTCGGCATAACCTATGCTCATTCTCACCCTCCTGGCTATCTGCTATGGTTTCATATTCGCTTCCTTCCCCTGAACAGTTATCATCTCTTGATGTTAACAGTGCTACTGATACTTTCTGCTCCACTCTTACGTCTTGTTTAGACACTGTCTGCCCCTTGTCTTCCAGGCCAGCTCGTACCACGTCTTCTGCCCCTTGGCTATCTGATGTTCTCCGTGAGCATCGTTCTAAGCTCAGAGGTGAAGAAAGAGTATGGCGCAAATCACAATATCCTACTGACCTTAATGTATATCAATCACCCCTCTCTTCATTCTCTACTAAGGTCTCCACTGCTAAAAGGACATACTATCACAACAAAATTAACAATTCGCCTAACTCTCGCATGCTCTTTAAAACATTTTCCTCCCTCCTTTGTCCTCCTCCTCCCCCTCCTTCATAAACTCTAACAGCTGACGACTTTGCCACATTGGCTGGACTATTGCAATGTTCTCTTGGCAGGTCTTCCAGCCAGTTCTATCAAACCTCTAGAATTAATCCAAAATGCCGTTGCAAGATTAATCTTTAATGAACTGAAAAGAACGCACATCACACCTCTTTTCATCAATTTGCACTGTCTACCAGTTGCTGCTCGTATAAAATTCAAGGCATTAATGTTTGCCTACAAAACCACCACTGGCTCTGCACCCCTTTACCTAAATTAATTACTTCAGAGTCATGTGCCATCTAGAAGCTTGCGTTCTGCAAGTCAACGATGCATTATTGTGCCATCTCAAAGAGGCACAAAATCACTTTCACTGACTTTTTATATTTGTAAAAAAAATAAAAATAATAATAGTTAAAAACTATAATTATTTCTATATTATATTTGATGATCTTACCACATGGTATTTTTAAGAGTCGTTAAATTTGAACTTTTCATCAAAACCACATGGAACATGAATATAGAAAGTACAGTTCTAAAACATGTGCCAAGCTTTTAAACTAGATTTCTGAAAGATGTTTCCTTTTTTTATCAATTATTTGTCATTGAACCATTTGTGTTGACAATCAATTAAATTCAGATTTACAGTCATTTTTGTTTAAAAATCGAACAAAAACATGCAAAGCTTAAAAACAATACACCCATTAAATCAGGGAGGTTGCATTTGAGGGTTATGCCTTCGCAATTAAAGCTTTCTTCTGTGGAGAAACATTCAGTCGAAGATCAAATTAAAGCTGTTGAAAGAAATAAAAGTAGATCATGCTTAAATTGCTTTCAATTATCTTTGATCACCCACAAATGAAAGGCAAGAAAAATTACCTTGAATCCATTACCTTAGCTTTTCCATTAATTACTCACACTCTTTAAACTCAGAACTCATTAAAAGGAGAATATGCATGTGTGTGTGTGTGTGTGTGTGTGTGTGTGTGTGAGAGAGAGAGAGAGAGAGAGAGAGAGAGAGAGAGAGAGTGAGAGAGAGAATGAGAGACTCTGTTAGCCAAAATGAATTTAAATATTTGAAATTACATTTCTGGTCATAATCTCATATATTGAAAAGATACATTAACAGAACACAGCAAAGTCAAATCCATCATCTCTGATGTGTGCTATTAATTGCGACGATGAGATGCTGCTAAACCTGCTTCTTTCTCCACATCACTTCCCCTCATTTATTTTGCAGTGTGTAATTCTATTTATAAATGAACATCTTATTAAAAGAAGACAAGAAAAATTAGCCACTGTTCCCTGGATTGTTCTCAAAGAAACAAAATGAGCCGTCTAACCCATAGTGACATTTACAAATTACCTGCTAATTTCAACTGAGGTGAGGGATGACAGCACTGAGCTGCTCTGACAGTACAGGAACTCAAGGAGTGGCAATCAGGTCTGCCGTGTCCAAGAATCCCAGCCGTCTTCGTTAAATGTGCCCATGCTCAACTCCCATTTTTACTCACAACCTGTCGACTACTGTCTTTCGGTCCTCTCATGGAGACAAGACTGCACTGTTTTCTAGGAGAAGCATGGCAATCAAAAATCAACAGGCCTTGGCGTTGGCTGCTTGTGGCTACGCCTGTGTGACAGTGTGTGAGTGTTTATATACTATGACAGAGCCAAGTTCAGACTCTGGCATGCATTCTCATATCCAGTCCTCCGGCCTGCTCTGACTCCGCTTAGAGTAGCGCTGAGGTGAAATGATGAATAGTTACAATCAGTCTTGTTATAGCAGCCGGAGCTCCAGAGGATAGCAGCCTCTCCACAAAAGATGGAGAAACATGGAGAGAGAAAAAGAGAGTTCAATGGTGTTTCACCCAAATCCAAGGTGAGGTTGTCGACTTAATGCAGTGTCACCTTGCCTCTTCCTGTCTCCATTGATGAATAGCCCCCCTGCCCCATGGGCAGCCAGTGGGCAGCTTTACATAAACCTATTTGAAATTAAACATTTAAAAATAAACTGCGTACTTAGAGACAAAACACACAATATCCCAGCATACTCCTCCCATTCTCTTCTCTCCCCATCCTGAAACACACACATTAGGGAATAGGAAAAGCATGCCAGCCAGGTGACATTTGAATTGAATGCTTCCATAATGGATGCCATCTTCCACTGACCTCCATTTAGCTGGAGGAGCTGTACCAGCAACGCTTTTTTGTTCAGGTCACAAGCAAGCAGAGGACATCACGTCATGATACCTGCATTTGCAGGTTTACACTACTGAGTAGAACATGAGGATTTGGTACAGAGGGAAGCAGATATAAAAAGTGTGGGAACACAAGATGAGGTGTAAATTATGTTGTCAATGAATTAGAGCAGTGGTTCTCAACTGTTTTGACATTCAAGGCCCCAAAAATAGAATTGAAATCCTCCCATTTTTTTTTTTTTTCATTACCATTTCTATAGGTAATATTTCCAACAACTTACTTACTTATTTTAATTCCTGACAATGTTTTGTCAAGATATCATTCAAAGTTTGTCTCAAACAACATTTCATTTTCAATTAAACCTATTAATCATTGCAGTTACGTGAATTTCAGTTTATTTTATTATTTGCTACCTCAATTAAAATTCAGAAAGTGAACTGGAATTTAAAATGATTCAATGTTTGTTTTTTTTAAGTGTCTGGGTTTTTCGTTATATACACTCTAAAAATGCTGGGTTAAATGCAACCCAGTGCTGGGTAAAATAGGGACAAACCCAGCAATTGGGTTGTGTTGACCCAGCAGTAGGGTTACTACCCGGAAGGTTGGGTAGTGTTGACCCAGCGGTTGGGTTACTACCCGGAAGGTTGGGTAACCATTTAACCCAACCGCTGGGTCAAAACAGCCCAATTGCTGGGTTTGTCCCTATTTTACCCAGCACTGGGTTGCATTTAACCCAGCATTTTTTAGAGTGTATATTTGCAGTGTTTTTATATTAATTTTATTAATTTTATTTGTTGTAAACTTTAATCATATATGACAATAAAAAAATTTAGTATATCTATTAATGTCATATAATTATAAAGTCATTGTTGGCCCACATGGAAGTTTGCTCAGGCATCCCGGTGGGCCACACCACTGAAAACCACTGAATTAGAGCAATTCCCTTAAATGACCAAACATGAATGAATATGATAAATTGGGCTGTGAGATGGTCTTGTCATCATGGCTGGTTTCGGGTCTCCGTGATGTTTATTGCCATGTGACTTGTTTAGAGGATCATGCAGTCAGGCAGGCTCTGGGAGAGAAGAGGGAGGCCTGGCCCGATCATTAAGAGCTTTGTGCTATGTTGGCCCTGAAGGTCACCCTACTCTCTAATGATGTGTCCTTGGTGCCAGTGCATGGATGGGACGCCGTGGGGTCAGCAACTCCTCTGCAATCAAACTACTCATGTCTGCGGTGTCCTGTTTCCACAGCTCCACGCTGACCTCCTTCCAGAGCACTGGTCTCAGGCTCTTCTCCCAAACGCCACTCGTCGGGGGGAAACTAATGAGGGAGAGGCTGGAGCACGGGCCCTAATGGGCCTCAGTGTTCTAGCTTCAGGCAGGGCAACTGAAAATGAGCATTTAACCACAGCCAGAGTAATTGAAAAAATGACAAACCATACAAACACGGCGCAGCACAGAGTCACACAATCACACACTTGTACCGTGCTAGCTGCAAATTATTCTGATTATTGCCATCTCCTGATTGCCGTTGATCCTCTCTTTCAATCCCTTTCTTTCATCTCCTTCTATTCCAGGGGATAAAACGAAGAGGGCCTGTTAGATAGGGATACAGATTCGAATCAAGCAAATTGAATCAGACTGTGGTGCACAGGGGGCTTAGAGAGAGCATTTAGATTGTGGTAAATGTGTCAAAGTGACACGTGCTGCAGAAATCTTGGAAAAACCTGACCAGCACCGTCCCTTCCACCAGGTACACCTAGAGCGACTCATTCCTCAATCCCGTTTTCATCTGCCTTTCATCTTCACTCTGTACAGTATATCAAAGTGGACTGAGCTGTTGTGCTGTTTTCTACAGGTTTAACTTTGCTCACAGCTCCACCTGCTTGTCGTTTATTGATACTGACTCGCTCCGAGCACAAGCAAATGTGTCCTCTGAAACTATTAGGGCAGACAGGACAGATCAGCAATGCTGGTCTTAAATAAAGGAACCAAACTTCAGGAAATTCCACAAAGTGCATCCAACGAAACATATAGTCAGCTGACCTCAAACCCTGAATATTATTTTGTACTGGAAACCACTTTTGGTGTTGTTTTACTTGATGCCAGAGCTAATATTTTCCCAACATCAGTGTAAGAGATTCATACGGTTATTGTAAACATCATTGGTGAGCAACTTCTGAAATGCCTAATGAGGTTGTGATCATGTCATGTTCAGGCTGAAGGATAATGGATGCATAACTCTAATAAAACGTAATCTCTTGAGTGCTAAGGGCACCGGCTCAAATCCCCACACGCAAGGGAAAACAATAATGCTCATGATACCGAAATGAAATTGACATGACCCTGCTTGACCCCAAAATTAACAATCCTTGGACACCAGCCTACCCTTCAAGCTCTGGGCTTCATCTCTCAAATGAGTTCTTTCCTGACAAAAGTATCAAACCCAGGGATGAAACTTCTCATGCCCATTTAGAATCTAATGCTGGTAATTTGCAAGAACACAATCCTGCTTCTCATTCCACTGCTGGGTTCAGTAATTGAGAGGACTTAGTTCCACTTGATGATGTTTGAGTCTGAGTCCTGGTTTTTAATCATGAAAATGACTTTCCAAAGCCATCAATGACATTCCGAAGAAGGCTGTTTATGCAAAAGAAGAAAAATAATTACCTCAGCAGTTAATGTGGGACCCTCACATTTCACACCTAGCTGCAAATCCCACCTTTCAACAGTCAACTTTTTTCCCCTCCTCTCGCCGGTTCAAAACAAAGAGCCCTTGTTCTGCTGCCAGACAGAAAACTGAGTTCTGTAAGCAGCTCTGTGGTGAAACAGGTGTAGTTTGGATCTCTTTCTGTTCCCACTCATTGCATATGTGCCTTCATTAGCAGGATGGGAAGAACCCCGGCATGCTGACTGGGCCTTCTAATTTGAGTGTCCGAAACAGAATACTTTAAATTATAATTTCGTCGGAGCGTGAGAGGATGTCTGCAGCTCTCTTAATTTGAAGCAGTCTGCGGATGCAAATGTGAATTAATAATCCAGAAAATTGATACTACCTCTCACTGCATGAGTTCTAGTAGTGACTTTCCCTTCCTCTGCCCTCTGCCTTCTGCTTCCCCCTCTCTCTCTCTCTCTCGCTCTCCTCTCGGCCTCTGCAGGGTCTTCATTACCACAAGATATAGACGTAGCTCTGTTAAACCCGCCGAGGCTGGGTGCTCTAATGAGGGGTAGACTCATCACGCCGGGCACCAGTTCACTGCTCTCAGGCAAACTTACTGCCACCAAAATTATTTTAATATTCTGAAGAATGTAGAGTACTACAGCTGCTAGGGAAACCAGAGGTCACATGGTCACAAAGGTCCGGGGCTTCCAGTTGAGTAGCCAGAATGCCTCTGATGATGATTTATTCAAACTTAGTTCAAAATCTGCAACCCCCCTACTCCCCCCACCCCACTCTCCACCCATTCCCACTTCATTGCCTTAATGTAGCCAGACCCTCATTCATAACTGTCAAGAACCTATCCATCTGGACCGTGACTTATTTAGTCCAAGAATTACACATAAAATGCATTTTCCACAGCAGAAGGGAGTAAGTGAGAGGGAAAGAGAGGAAAAGGCAGCAATTTAACTTCTTTTGACTCACAGATAATGATTCTCGGGGAAAGAGGGGTGATAATCTGTAGGTGATCAACCCCTACTGGGGTCTTCTGCAGATCTCAGGCAGCGCCGAGCCGGCTGCGGAGCTAAGAGCGCAGGGTGATGGGACAATAGAGGCAGAGGAACAGAGCCAGAGCTGTGCAGTATTAATAAAGTGTTGATACACACAGTGTGTGGAGCAAATCATCCCCTGTAGAACACAGACAGTGCTGCTAATAACTTATATATGAAGATCAGGTGTTTGAATGTAGTTCACTGGGGAAAAAAAATTCTGTCATTATTTACACTGTATAGCTGTGGTTTGTTTTTTTACATAGTGGTAGATAGTAGATTGTTTTGAATAATTTTTCAGAGTACAACTGATTACTTCTGTCAAGCTCCTAACAGGACATAACATACCATAAAATCACCATAAATATTCATGCCCATAAAATCATAAAATCTCAAATTTGTCTATAAGGCTTGGGCAAGTCTTCAGAAGCCTTTTAAAACAGTGCATCGGCATCATTGATACCATAATGATGGTCCTTGTGTATGTAGCAATCCAACGCTTATTACAAGTATGGATGCAAATATGGGACTCAAAGACAAATTCAATTCAAAACAGTGTTCACATGCTCCAGAGTCCATGACAGACATCACGAAAATATTGTCTTAGACTCTGCCCACTTCTGGTCCCTGTCTTGACTCATACTCAGCCCTCTTTTGGTCTAGGTCTTGACTCAGACTTTAATGAGCTGGTCTCAACTACAACACTGTGGGACAGATGCAAGCTTTGCCGGAGAGGATTTTTAGTTTAAAACAAGTTTTTATCTTTTGCTAGACAACTTCACATAATATTGTAATCCATATTAGATGGAGAGATTAGGAAAACATGAATTTGCGGTCCACATACTACATGCAGAAATGGGTTGAGGGTCAAAAAGGGAAAAATAGAGGAATGCTTCAGTTTTCATTTTTAGTGTCTTATTCATATCCAATATGCGGTTATCTATCAATGCCTGCAAGAGTTGATGGGGTTGGGTTGTTACTCCTGGTGGGTAAAATACAAGCATCTGCCCCTCTGTGGGAGGCTGTCCCAGGGAAGGAGAATGGCTTTGAGCTGAGACAGCAGAAGAGAGAGCCAGGGTTATTGTCCTGTGGAGCAGCCATAATGCCAGGCAAAGTGGTGTTAATGCACACACACACACACACACATACACTATATATACAAAAGTATTGGGACACACCTCTTAATTACTGAATTCAGGTGTTTCCATCAGACCCATTGCCACAGTATAATATGTAGCACCTAGCCATGCAGTATGCATTTACAAACATTTGAGAAAAAAAGGGGTTGTTATCAGAGGCGGACAAAGTACACAACTCCATTACTTAAGTGAAAGTACAGATACTGCTGAAGAGTTCAGTGAATTCAAGCGTGGCATGGTGACAGGATTCCACCTTTGTAGTAAGTCAGTTCATGAAATTTCATCCCTGCTAGATACAGTCAACTGTAAGCAAGTACAGACTGTCATCATTGACTCTTATCAGCCCCATGAAATAACTCAAGGTCAGTTAATTGACATAGTAATTTTTGGGTAGGACACATTAAAGGGCTTAATTTCCAATAAGCATCAGTAATGTCACAGCCATGAAACATGTTTAGCTATAGCACATGGGCCCTGTCCCAACTGCTACCACACTTTGGTCACATAATATAATATAGACCTCCAGGAAGTAGTCTGAATCAGTGTGGGCTAGCCAAAAGAATGCTTCAATGGCACATAGTGACCATCAATGGGGTGTGAGCACCTGTCAGAATCATAAAATGACAAATGGGACACCCTACGGCCTTCTAGACTTTACAGGTACATGAAGCAATGCTTATGCCATTGATCCACATGACCACAGGTTCTCACAAAGTGTGCTGATTGGAACAGGACCTATCTAACCTGTTGCTGGTGGTATTAAGGGCAGGGAAATTCTCACTCTATAGAGAATTTGATTGAATAAAAATGTAAAGAAAATGAGTCAGGGACCATTTTCAAAAAAAAAAAATAATAATAATAAGATTTTCTAACTTAAAAAATGCTGAAGTTTTGATTTCGTTTCAGTTCATTTTTCTCCCATAAAAGATTAAATAAGCATTTATTAATATTATAACTAATCACAAAGGACAACTTCACATTTGTTTATTATTTATTATTATAACTTACATGTTACTTAACTGTTAACTTACCCAGTGATAATTCTGGTGAAAAAATCTAAGATGGTGTAAAAATCATCTCAGAATACCTCTGAAAATACTATCAGACTGTAATAAATGCATTAGAACAGCAAATAATGTTTTTGTTTGTTTATTTAAAAAAAAAAAAAATTGTTTGTTTATTAAAAGTAAATTAATCATTTTTTTTAACATTGTGGGAAGAGCACCATCTGCACATTTGAACAGCTGCTTCTTATTCTGAACTTTGACATTGCAAGTACTTCTTCCACATAACACACTGTAAAAAAAATAGCATGATCAGTAAGTCATGGTAACTTCATTTAAGTTATAAGAAATTTCAACAAAATGCAACGAAATGTTTTAAGTCAGTTTAGTATAATCTAAACTGAATGACTTGTAAAATCAATTTGATTATACTTAAAAATTTAAGGCAGCAAGGTAGGTGGAATTTTTGTACAGTGCACCAAATGACAACATGGTGGATTTAAAATATATATATATATATATATATATACAGTGGGTACGGAAAGTATTCAGACCCCCTTAAATTTTTCACTCTTTGTTATATTGCAGCCATTTGCTAAAATCATTTAAGTTAATTTTTTTTCCTCATTAATGTACACACAGCACCCCATATTGACAATTTATGTTATTAATTACTTATTTTGATTTGCATTTTTTGCACAACTGTTAGACCTTGTACTAATGAATGAATGAATGACACATAAGTGGTATACCCAGATGAAAGGGACCAACATTTCAACATTTTTATTTTTATAATTTTATTATTATTATTATTTTTTAATTATTAATTCATTTATTTTATTTTATTTTTATATGTATGTAATATATCTGCAACAAGTGACCATACTTTACGTTAGCATATAGCTGGCCTCTAAGCTAACATGCATGGCCTAAAAGCTACAATTTCATATGGTCTTTAACAGTTCCTCCCGTCTCTTCCTCAAATGATGGATAAACATTAGACCAGTCACCACTTGAACAAAGAGCACATTGACTGTTATCTGTTGGCTTTGAGTTTCTGCCTCCCTCTCTCTTCCTCTCTATCAGTTATATGTGCTCTATCTACTGGACAAATCTCTAACAGGCCTGAGAACAGAAATACCACACAGCCCAAACCCTGTAAATCACTCATGCTTGATATTGCTTCTGCCAGGACTCTAGCCCCTTATTTCCTCTTAGCACACACACACACAAGTCAACGGCAAGCGTTTTCATTAACTTTGTGTGGAAACAGTGTGTGTGTGTGTGTGTGCATGTGTGCGTGCGTGCGTGTGTGCGTGTGTGTGTGTGTGTGTGTGTGTGTGTGTGAATGTTATCATCTATGCTCAGGAGAGTGGTGAGCCTCTATGAGCCTTAATGTACCTCAACTAATGAAGGGCTTTTTAATGCACTGCAGCCATTTTCCCCAGCATTTCTTACCAAATGGTTTCAAAGGCATATACCGCCGCTGAAGATCACACTTTCCTCCCTGAAAAGCTGCCGCTCCCACAATATAATTGAGTCATCTGGCTGTGAAACTGACAGCTGAACTGGCAGCTGTAGGCCAACCAGAAGAGAGAAAGAGCGAGAGAGAGAGAGAGAGAGAGAGAGAGAAGAAGAAAGACAGTAATTAGTGTAAGGAAATAATGAAATAGGAGTTCACCACAAATTCAAATGCTCTGGCAAGAGGAAACTTCTGGCCATATTTTGTACATTTAATACAAAGATGCCACAGTTCAGACAAACGTTTTAATTGTTCTTGTTAATTTTACTCTAGATTTAATACTGTCACATGGAATTGATGTTGATGGTGTTGAAATTATGCAGCCAAGCGATGATATCTCAGATCATTATTTAGTCTTGTGCAAACTTCATGTAGCTAAAACTGTAAATTCTAATCCTTGTTACAAGTATCTCCCAAGGGTACTTTGTGGTAGAAGTGATGGTTCTACCCATCATTTCTACCACAAAAGACTGCTTTGTAAGTAATCTTCCTGAGAGAGAAAGAGCGAGAGAGAGAGAGAGAGAGAGAGAGAGAAGAAGAAAGACAGTAATTAGTGTAAGGAAATAATGAAATAGGAGTTCACCACAAATTCAAATGCTCTGGCAAGAGGAAACTTCTGATAATATTTTGTGTTTAACACAAAGATGGCACAATTGAGACAAACATTTAAGCATTTTACTTGTTAAGTTTGAGCTGTCTCTGAAAGGGCAACGATAATATAATCTTTAAAATGGGAGTAAAATGTTTCCAATTAATTCCTATTGTTTAATGAATTATAAGATAGCTGAACCAACACCTATTCAAATAGCAGGACATAATTTCAAAACGTATCATGGAAAATGTCATTTTGGTGTTATTGGATGCAGCTAAAAAAATTAGAAAGCAGATGTGATGTCTCCATAGATGTGATGTCTTACTGTAGATCAAAAAGATACTGCTTACATTTGTGACAAGAGATAATATTAAAATGATCATAAAAGTGTAATATATTCTGAAGAACTAGTAGGTTAAGCTACTAAAAGTCTATCATCTATAAATGAAATATTACGTTTTATGTTTGATAATGTGTTTTCTTTAAGTTTTAAGTTTACTGATGTTAGATGTTCTTGCTTTTTTAAATAATTAATCTTTATTGTAGCAGATATTTTATTATTTTCCCTGATATATGTTCAATAGAATAAGTCAACATTTAGCTTGAAGGTGTTAAATTGAATTTTGGCTTGATATTTTCAGATAATCTGGAACAAATTAAAATGAGCTGAAAAGGATGTTGGGTGGAGGGTTTGGGGGTGGAAGGTTAAATGCAAGTAAAAATGCTTCAAAAATGTATAAATTTATCATCGGGTGGTGCTATCAGTGTGTTAATTTAAGAACATCTGAGAACTTTTCCTCCAAACATATTTTTTTCACCCAGGCTCTTGCTGAAGCTTGCCGTTACCCTTGTTAAAAGAGCTTAATCTCAGAATGATAATTATGTAAATTGGTGGCTGGAGGTAATGGAGAATGAACACACCCCTGCGCAAATGAGACAATAACGACTCCTAAGGAAAAAAAGAGAGAAAATTAACATCTTATTTTAAAGCTGATCTAATGACATTCAGGTACGCCTTGATCAAAGCCAAAACACACACTGCTGCGAGAGGCTGATTTTAGCTTCAGAACTTTATCTGAGTTCCTCTGTCTCATTCAAGCACAGGTTCCAAAATGAGTGAATCTTAAAAAACACACTTTCCTAAAAGTTTATTTCAGGTTTTGTGCTCCTCATCATGACCAAATACAGATATCATGTATACTGATGCTGGATATAATGTTTATTAATGTTTATTTTCCTTGTGAGCACCATTGGTAGGTACTTATAAACAAGATATGTATTAATTACTATTAAATCAATCCCTGGTTGAAGTTAATGGAACAATGATTTAGAAATTTTAAAGGGGTCATATGATGCTATTTTAAATATCATTATTTTGTGTATTTGGTGTAACAGAACATGTTGACATGCTTTAATAAGTTCAAAAAACACATGATTTTTCAAATACTGTACGTTATTGTATTGCCTCACGTCACAGAAATCAGTTAATTCTCAGCACATAGAGACTCTTTCACCTAGATATCACACTATCAAAACAAAGTCTCCTAGTCTAGAAAAAAAAAAACACTGAAGGTGTGGTCAAAACTTAATGTTGCAAGTTCCCTATCTATTGCTCACTACGAGTTATGTTGTGATGACATTAGGGGTCTTACTTGGGAGCCCCAATCACCTCTGAGTTTAAGAGAAGCAGCCAGTGAGAATTGGCGAGTGGATTTTGCATGCCCAGCCACTCCCTCGTACATACGGGTATATAAGGCGGCGGCGTGCATCCACTCATTCAGATTTTTGTTTCAGAGCAGAGTCATCTTCATCTTTGAGTTGCAAAGAGGCTGTTCATGGTTGGCCTGACTGTGTAAACAGCAGTGTCCCTGATCCAGCAATTCCCCTGGGCACTTTAACTAAAATAGCAGTTTCCTCTAAAAGAGCAAATTGTGGACGGCATACGTCTTTTTCAAGATGCCGCTCCATCCATGTCCTCTTGATTGCGGTCGTTTCCTGTCCCCAGATGATGGCCACGATCGCTGTCTTCCGTGTTTGGACATAGAGCACGCTGAAGATATGTTTTTATGGATGGTTCATGCCCACGCTGTGAGCGCATGACCATGGCCACGCGGCTATCATGTCTCTCCTTTCTGGGGAAAGGAGGAGACCCCTCTGTCACTACCTGTCCTGGTTCCTCTGCACAGCACAGGGCCTTGTTGTTTAGTGCTCTGGAAGATTTGAGGATTACAGTGGGAACAAATCCACCGGGCCAGCCCCCACGGACCTCCCACTCCTCAAGCAGCATTTGTCCCGAGCAGCTCCTGGATGATTCTGCTGGCCTGTCGTTTTATTTGGGGCTCTGACAGAGGATAAGATGTTGATAAGAGCATCAGAGGATGGGCTATTGTCCTCTGAGGATGAAGATTCGGTGGGGCTGCCCCCCCCTCGGGTGTTGTGGCTTCTGCCAAATCAAACCCAGAGCTGACAGCCATGCTTGCCCGGGCAGCCGTGAGCATCGGGTTGGAGGTGAACACACTGCCCAGCCCTGAGCACTCACAGCTGGATGATTGGTTTCTCAGCGCCGGGCACTGCTCACAACTGCATTCTGCTATGGTTCCATTCTTCCAAGGGCATGAGGAGCATGAGGAGGTCACAAAGTCATGGAAGGCCCCTTTTACGGCCAGAAGCCGCTCGTCGACCTCCTCAGTCTTCACTACCCTCGATGGCGGGGCGGGGATACGTTGACATTCCCCAGGTGGAGAGCGATTGCGGTGCCAAAGCTTACAGTGCGGCGGGCCAAGCTGCCTCTGCCCTGCATGCCATGGTGATCCTGCTATTTCACCAAGCCAAGGCACCTTAAACAGATGTGCGAGGGTAGTACTGACCCGAGATTGATGCAGGAGCTGTGCACGGCGACTGACTTCCCCATCCAGGCGACTAAAGTCACGGCGCAGTCCCTTGTGAAGGCAATGTCTACCTTAGTAGTCCAAGAGCTCCATCTCTGGCTCAACCTGGCCGAAATGAAAGTCTGCTTTCTGGAGGCTCACATCTCCCAGGCTGGCCTGTTCAGCGACACTGTCGAGGACTTTGCCCAGCAGCTCTCGGCAGTAAAGAAGCAGAGGCCATCAAACACATCTTGCCCCGATGTGACCTTCCTCCTTCCACCCATCCGTCGAGGGCTGGCCAACAGCCTGCTCATCACTGTGGGCGCCCTCCTGCATCCTGCGATGAGACTACACCAAAGCCAGCATGTCGAACTCCACACAGGAAGGCAGCACCCCCCGTGTCCCAGGCCGCCGCTAAGTCCTCGAAGAGGACGGCGAAGTGGCCCTGACACAGACAGCCCGGAGATGAGGGGAGCTGCTCTTTCTCAGGAGATGGCGGGAACAGTGCCCCTCCTTCCCCCAGAGCAGGTCCGAGTGGAGAATCTTTTGTTTCCTTTTTTTTCTGAAGGTCTCAAGAAAGCGCTCCTGACCACGCTCACCTCCATCAAGAGGGTCGGGGACCTGCAAGCATTTTCTGTGAGCGAAGAGTGCCTTGTGTTCGGGCCGGCCTACTCTCACATTGTCCTGAGACCCCAGCCTGGATACGTGCCCAAGGTTCCTACTACTCCATTCCAGAACCAAGTGGTGAGCCTGCAAGCGCTGCCAACGGAGGAGGCAGATCCAGCCTTGGTGTTGCTGAGTCCCGTATGCACCCTGCGCATAACGTGGACCACACCTGGAGCTTTAGAAGCAGCTCTTTGTCTGCTTTGGAGGCCAGCATAAGAGGAAGGCTGTCTCCAAGCAGAGGTTGGTGCACTGGATAGTGGATGCCATTGACTTAGCGTACCAATCCCAAGTCAAGACTTGCCCCCTGGGGGTGAGGGCTCACTCCACCCAGAGTGTAGCCTCCTCCTAACCTTTGGCGCATGGCGCCTCTCTAGCAAACATCTGCAGAACTGCAGGCTGGGCGACACCTAACATCTTCGTGAGGTTCTACTTGTCTAAAGCTGGTTTCTTCCCGTGTGTTGGGTAACAGGTAATTGGCGGGAAGTACTGGCTCGGTGTCACACTTGCTGTGCCATTCCCCCTCACAAGGGGATGTGAGTGCCTCTCTCTCTCCCAGTAGATTTTCCCGGACGGCAAACCCTGGTCGAGCATCCTCCAGCACCCCCAGCAGTCAGACTCAATGGAGGAGTCTGACACTAGGCAAAGTACTTGTGTTAGCATGCCGGGAGCTCCAGTCAGACCCTGTACTGGGCTAGGTGTGCCATCTGTGTGATTCCCTACGGGTAATCCCAGATGTGTATTCTTCTGTGGTAAGGTTTTCCAAGGTCTTCCCCTGGACAGTTCCACTCTGTTCATCTTATGGTAGTAGCTCCATCTCTACTCCAGGTAGGACCTACCTCAGAGACCTATTCTGTATGTAGTACTGCCCACCTAGGTCAGTTCATATTAGTATCTCCACCTCCATGTCGCCTCCCTACGGGTAGGATGTGGTCTCCATAGCGGTCTTATCCCTTGGACCTAATCACACTTCCCCAATGTTTCCATCTAGCCTCGCAGAAAAAAAAGATCTGAAGCAATATTTTTTCTAGAAGTTGAATTCCTTCTGTTAAAGGAATTTCTGTGGACAGAACAGCAGCATGGTCTTCTCTAGCAGCAATGTACTCACCATTGGCCCCTCTCGGTACCAAGGTCAGTGAATTTGCGCTGGGGCATTGGGAAGGTTAAGACTTATGTGTTTGCATTTGCCTTGGCATGCCACGGCTTGTCAACATTTGCAGTGGTTGTGGTGCTTTCCATAAGACCCCTAATAACGTCATGACATAACTTGTAGTGACCGACAAATAGGGAAAGTCTTGGTTACGTATGTAACCCTCATTCCGTGATGGAGAGAATGGAAACGTTATGTCCCCTTGCCACAACCCTGAACCACTCACTGAATGGCGGGACATGGTCTCGGCTCCTCAGTATAAACCTGAATGAGTGAATGCACATCACCACCTTATATACGCGTATGTACGTGGGAGTGAATGGGCATGCAAAATCCACTCGCCAATTCTCATTGGCCATTTCTCTTAAAGTCAGAGGTGATTGGGGCTCCCAAGTAAGACCCCTAATGTCATCACAACATTACGTCTCCTAGGGTTACGTATGTAACTGAGTTATTTGCAGAGCTGTTCATTTGTGCTTTGGAACTGCTTTTTTCATGGATGAATCTGATGGTCATGGATGAATCTTATAGTCAGAGGTACTGTATTTTTTTTTTTTTGTTTAATGACATGATGTAAAGTCTTAAAGACAAATAAGATAAACCTGAAATTCCCTACCAAATCTGATCTGGCCGCTCAAAATATAAAACGCTATTGTAGGCTTGCCGTAGTGAATTGACAAAACGTTTTACTTAATAATTGAATTATGTTTCTGTAAAAGTGTCTAATGTGTAAATTTCATGATGTTGCCATGATGTTGAGTGGCTGGTGAAAGCTGAATCTTCACAACTGCATGAGGGCTCCATTGATACAGTATTATGTTTGGATTAAATGAAACCATTAGGCAAGTGATCCTGATATAAGTCAAGTGAAAGAGGGTGGCTGGAGTTAGAATGCAGTTTTAGAAATAGCTTGTATGGAAGAAAAAAAATATTCTGTCTCCTTGAAAGAGGAAAAAAGTGAGCATGCTAGCAGGCCCGTAACCAGCTATGAGGCCACCGAGGTCCGGACCTCTGTAAATTTTTCATGTTCAAAAATAAAATTTGTTCTTTGAATGACTAATTTGCTGATCGTTGCAAGACGCTGGCGGAGTGAAGGAGGCTTGAGAGAGTTGTGAGTGAGGGCACGGGCGCAGCCTCCGTGTTGCCAGATCCAGCTATTATAAGCGTTTTGGAGTGTTGTCTTTTCACCTTAATTAAACACTTTAGAAAGTTAATAAAGTAGGAAGTTGCCGTTTAGAGTCAGCAATATCTTTATCTTATCTTATTTGCAAAAGATTGCAAATAATATTGGTTTGTTTTTATTTATTTTTTGTTTGTTTGTTTTAGTATCAATATCTGGCAACACTGCATTGCCGGTGTTGTGCCCAATTCTGACCCCCACCAGATTACTACCCCCCTATTATTGGTAGGTTTAGGGTTAGGTGTGGGGGAGGGGTTAGGATTAGGGGTGGGGTTAGGATTAGGCAATCAGGTAGCGATTTCAACGAGAGGGGGTAATAATTTGGCAGGGGTCGAAAATGGACATAACACCGGTACTTAAACAGAAAAGCAATCAAAAAGCCCATGGACAGGTTTTTGCTGACAGGATACGACATTCGGTAAGGGAAATGCAACAATTATCATGATATTATCTGTCATAAACGTTATCAACGCTGTCAAAAACAGTAGCATTTAATACTAGTGCACACAGATCTGTAGAACACGTAGGTTACAGAATGAAATGAAATACACAAAAACTAGCCATGAAGACGTCTATGCCATGTCATTCAGTATAGTTAAATTTTCTTAAGAGCACTAGACAAAGTTATTGTAGTTATGTATTTTTGCAATAAACATCTGATAAAAATTTCCACCCTTAAATATAGTAAAGTATTAAAAAATTTTGATGCAATAAATAGGCTATGATTTAAAAATAATAATGAACAAGATCAAAGAAACGTTCTTTCATGGTGGAAAATGGATTGAATTGTTTCCTTCACAGTATTAAACAGAAAAGTACCAGATAATAATGGCAATAATGCAAACTTCAAAAATGAGACAAATCCAAATTCTGCTGTAAACTACAGTATACAGTATATATGAATACAGTAGTATCATTATTCAACTCAAGTCAGTTCAACGTTGATTCAATTCAGTTTAATAACAGTGTCAATCTTACAAAATTCACCAATTACAAACAAATTCAGTCAGTGTCATTATTCAGCTCAATTCAGTTCAAGTTTTGTTCTCATCCGATATTGTCAGTGGAGTCAAATCACAAATATTACAGAATATTAAGTGTCTTTTAAACTCGAACTAAGGCAAAGGTGACAACTGCAAGAAACCAAAACTCCATCCGCTGATAGAAGTGGAGAACTTTGGGAGAAACCTTGAGTCAGTGGACCAGTTCTCCTCTGGCTTAAATGAACAAACATGGTATGACACTGATCGGGATACATCACACTGGCATTAGGTGGGAAGGAAGAGTTGTCTGTCCAGTAGCCCCTCACTGCAGAACACAAGATCCAGGGGGCATGGTTGGATCCACATCTAGGGGGTGGAGATGGGTGGGTTTAAGGATCAGGGGGTGGAGACAGGTAGGCTTAGGGATATGTAAGGTGGGAGGAGTTGGATCTGGATCCAACCACGTCCCCTGGATCTTGTGTTCTGCAGTGAGGACCATCTCTGTCTGTCCAGCAGGTTGAAACATGAAGGTAGAGCTCCTGTTTAGCCAGCAGTAGATGACTGGATTATCAGTGGCCAAAAGCATGATGAATGCCCTTCTTGTTAAAATGGGTTGGATTAGCGTCCATTTTAAAGTAGACTGTCACATCCTGTTCTGAGGCAGAGTAAGGCCTTTGTTTACTGCTTATTCTACTTATTTGTGTAAGGATGGCATATTTGTGCAAGCCACTAAATGATTACCAAGTTACCATAATTAATAAGATTCCGACTTGTAAAATGTGATCACGTTCTTGCAACTCTTAAGTACAATTTATACTCTCTAAATGTTCACTCTGAGAGTTTCTCTGTATATCCAACCACTCATCTGGGCAAGTGAAACTGGTGTTACTTTTACTGTAAGTCTCTTGTATCACACCACAGACTTCACACAAATGCAAGTGCCATCATCTTGTGCCTTGTTTACTAATTATAATGAAAATGGTCTTAGAGGACTTATTTCTTTTCTATTTATGTTTCCTCCAATTCTGACTTTTATTACTATATTATTTATACTATATTATACTGTAGTATTGTTGCAGTGTTCATCTTGTTTCTAGGCTGATTATTTTGAACATTCTGAGTGGAAGTATTAAATTACAAAATAATTTAAACTCAAGTGTTACAGTAATTTATTTGGTGAGCAGCTGTGTAATAAGCAGGTTAATATGCAGTCGCTAGTATATTATTCATAACATACTGGACAATATATCGGTTATCAAATTCAAAATAAAACTAATCATTGGTATCAAACAACCTTACATGGTTTATGCATAAAAAACATGCTGTTTGTCTGACTTGTAGCACTAACTGCTCCGTGCGTGTGTGTGTGTGTGTGTGTGTGTGTGTGCACTTGGATGGATGAAATGCAGAGCACAAATTCCGAGTATGGGTCACCATACTTGGCCACATGTCACGTCCTTTCCTTCCTTTTCCTTAATGTAGTGGGTCACTCACAAAATACATTTAACAAAATCTAGCTAATTTCTCTCTTAAAGTAATTTATACTTTAACTCTGTCTTTAAAAATCCTAATCTTTGCAATATAATACAAAATGTATATTACACTTTCACCACCACCATCAAAACCACCACCCTGAGAATCTCACGACCCACCTTATATCTTTAAGCTGCAACTGAATGTGAGGAATTAATTTTAATCAAAGAGAGAACTTGATACACCTCAAAAACAGCTGCCCAAATCTCATCCTATAGTGTCCTATAAAGCAGCTCATCACCATGAAAGGAAGGAGGGTTTTGGAAATGAGGAAGAATGTGTCTGTTTTGCAGTGGGATGATGAAAGGGGGTAATTCTTCTCAAAAATATGAGTGGAACAGAGGAACAGGACAATCACGAAAGATGTGAAGGTGTGTGTGTGTGTGTGTGTGTGTGTGAGTGAGTGAGTGAGAGAGAGAGCAGCAGAGAGTGGGACATGTTAATGCAGTGTAATTTTTTCTCCTTCCCTCCTTCAGCTTGATCGATAGGCAGGGGTAAAGTGCTTACAAATTACCAAAGGCGAATGCAACTCTATTAGCACGCAAGTGGATTTCACAACATTCGTCAGTCTTTTCATTTCTTTTGCACCACTCACTCTCTCTTTTTGCACTCTCTCCTTTGCACTCCCTTTCACACTCTTTCTTCTCCACGGAAATCCATTTGCTAAAAGGCTCTTTTTTTTCTACCTGTCATAACCTCGGACCATTTCAAAAGGCTGTGTTTGATCATAATTAGCCTCAGGAAATCTAATTCTAATATGATGCCTTTTAAAAACCTCACCTCTCCCTACGGCACTTTCAGTCAACCATGCAAAAACGCAGAGCTCCTCTTTTTAAAATACATATATTTGTATCATCCACTGTCTTTATTGTATTGTAACATTGTTGGCATGTATGTGCTTTATTAAATGGAAATGGTCTTATGAAAAAACAATAAAGCCAAATGCAAAGGATCCACCAATGGTAACATCACACACACGCATATACACTCGCTAATTCTTTAAAGTTTCATTCATTAAAGCTTATTGTGTCACCATAGCTAAGCCCTTATTACCATGCATTTAGGAAACGAGGCAAAGAGTGGAGGAATAAGAGACCAATCAATAGCACTTTTCATTTTGCCTCTAATGGGTCGCCTCCACTTTTTCCCCCAGACGACGGAGAAAAAAAAAAGTAAAAGAAAACATGGGAAAGATCGGTGTAACAGCCATAAAATGTAATTTCTTCACAGAAGCATAGACAATAATGTTTTCTGCCCCCCTCTGCATATTTTAGTGGCATTTTGCTAAATTGAGTATGGATTTAACATCAAAGGTTTCATGAATTTTTCAAATGAGATATTAAAGTCAATATTTCACAAGGCGGATGTTTCAATTCGAGATGCTTACACAATAATGCAAGGAGCATTTGCACTGAGAACGTGCAGACAAAGCCACATTAGTTGAGCCCAGGAAATTATAATGAATTCAGTGGAGGGAAAATAAGGAATGGGGGGGGGGGTTCCATTTGACAAATAGCAATTATTGGATCAGGGAAACTCTTAAAGGTCTCTGCAGCACAAAATGCATGGAGTTTCTCCAGGTAAAGATCAGACTGTGGACTACACAGATAAAAGGATGTAGAGGACTGATTTACAGGTTTGCCAAGCCTCTCAGGAGAGTATTAACTGCTAGGCCTTTATTAGTTAACTGAGCAGAGTCCTCTTGAGGCTTGATTTCAGATGGTTTGACTGTCCATCAAGCCTGCTGACGGTAATTAGGACATGGGAGAAGACTACTGACAAGTCCCAGCGGTTTGCTCAAGGCCTAGTATTTTATATCACTGTAGGACATTTTCGAGGCATCAAAGAGAGAAAGCTCACATACTATCTAGGTTTTACGTGGCGTTAACGTTATCTAAAGGTTTATGGGTGTTTGCGTTAAGCCCTTTTCACCGTCTTTACAAACAAGTGCTGTTCATATCCAGTCGCTCCTCAATCCAGTGTAAACTGACGACTTTTTGAAAAGCATTTTTCTCTGAAGGCTGGGTACAGGTGGATCTCTGAGGCTGGGAATAATGATAATTGCTAGGTTCCACTTGGCGTCGTCATGCATGCCGCTTCCTCTGATATATTGAGACAGTGCTTAGGCATGTTTTAGCAGCCTCCGTGTGATCCTCCCCAGGGAAAGTCCGTCGTGGTGTGTGTTTGAGGAATCAGCTGAAAACAGAGACACTCTGCAGTCTGCCTGCCCCATTAGACATGCGTGACTCAGCATCAAGCTGTGGTATAATGAGCGAGCCTGGAGTTGGACAATGACCATCTTCAAAAAGAACAACATAGCCTGTTTGTTGGTTTTGTTTGCATGTGGTAAAGACTTTCACCACTTTCACAAGTTTCACCAGTGATCTAATATCTGACTACGAGTTAGGAAGTGGTAGTTACTGCGTATTTAGGTCTATGCAAAAATTATTAATCAGGAGGCATATTTTCTATCTTGTTTTCTAGTTTTAAAAAATCTAATTCTTAAAACAATTTACTTGATAAGCAAAGTTGCCTAAAAAGTTTTTATTTTTTTTTATTTTTTTATTCTCAAATTGACAAAAATCAAGACATTTATTGGCATTATTTTATTCTATTGACAGTCCCAGTTTGTAGAAATAGAAATATACATGCATAATATACAGATATCCATATACTAAAATATACAATTAAATGGAAAATGTTTCTAGGTGTATACAATACACTTTTAAACTTCATACAAAGTAAAAATGTTCTAGACTTTCTTATTGGCTTTGTATATTATGATTATTGCTGGCTCTTTGACACGTTGCTTTTGTAAGACGCTTTGGGTTAAAAAAAAAAAAAAAA
>NW_015634468.1:85118-104669 GCF_001515625.1 Sinocyclocheilus rhinocerous
AAAAAAAAAAAAGCTAAATGCATAAATGTAATTATTTTAATCAATCGCTTTAATACAATGACAGCATAAAGGCCACTTATTTATTCATGCAAATATGTTTTATTTATAATAGTACACTTTTATTTTTCTCACACAGCAGAAATGGGTCTTTGGATTTGAAAATATATACCTGCCTTTATATTTTAGTAGTGGTAGAGAGATCATCATATTTGGGGGGTCCCTGACATCAAAAAATTTGAAACCCCCTGCATTAGGCCACAAAGAAAATGTCTCAACTTTTATATTATCAACGTGCTGAGAATAGAACTTTAAGAGTTAAGAAGTTCCACCTGTAGAAGTGAGATAAAAGATCACCTTGAGACTCAAGACAAGTGATCTTGATGAGTTTAGCAGAATAGCAGGCATTGTGCTTGCAAACCTTGCATTTTCATCAAGGCCGTAACGAGCTAATTAAGGCAGCAAAAAGTGATCACGGCACAAGCAGATTAAATTTCCCCTCTTCCTGATCAGTGGGGGTGCTCTTGAGGGAGCGGCCAGCAGGGTGCCGCTCTCCCTGAAATCTTCTACGCCTCATCCTTCATCAGCCCCAACTCATCATGTCCCATCGCCGGCCCGGTTACACCTGAACACTCCACTGCTGCCAAACACCTGGCTCCATCTCCCTCTGTCCAAATGAAAAATAAGCATAATCTGCTTTCCTCAGGATCCAGCAAATGAGGGAGTTTATGACAAATAGTGTGGGGGGAATTGTCTCTATGCGGAAAAGAAAGAATCATGCAGGGGCCAAGAGAAAGGACAGAGCGTAAAAGCAGCAAACAGAAACAGGTTTTCTTCACACGGATAATTGCACTAATGAGAGAAGACTCTGCTAACTCCAGTTAGTGCGCCAAGAAGACTAGCTACACATGCAATAATGAAACAAACACTTTGCGTGGCTGACATACTACAAAGATGGGACCAAAAACAAGTTTTTTTGTTGTTGTTGTTTGTTTGTTTGTTTGGTTTTATTTTATTATTTATGAACCTTAATATTAATTTTGAGTGCTCTCTACTTTCTATTCGTATTTTAAACATAACTGTCTCAAATAAAGTATAATAAGAGCAGTGTGTTGTCCATTTTAATTTATGAGCAGTATGAAAAGAAAAGAGTTGAAGTAATTTATTACTTGTCTTTAATATTTGTGATTGTGATCTGTAATTTTACTGATTACTATGTAAATGTGTTCTGCCCAGTAAATGTCTGTAAAAACTGGAATAAATTAAGTTAAATAGCCTATCATTCATTTTCACATGCAAGTAGCCTGAAGTACAAAACAAACTGATTACCAATTAGACGACACATAATTTCTCGTTATTCTATAATTAATATCAGTGTTTTCTCATTTGCCACATGGATTTGGCACACTGTAATTATGTTCCTGTTTAGCTGCCTCATTCAGACACTCAAAACTGCATTTGTAACTGTTAGGTATAACAACTGTACAGTTGCTTAACTAAATAACACTTAATTAAACAATAAATGCAACATACCTCTTTCTACATTTTTACTCCAATTCAACTCCAACAACATACTGTGCAGGCACATACAATTCACTGCGGTTTTCAGCTGAAATTAACACTAGTGCCCATAAATCACCAACAATTTGTATTCCTTTCCACACAAATTATAAGAGCAGATTATCAATTAATAAATACTTATTTTTGCACATAGTGCCTTGCACAACACTGCATTATGACCGCAAAACAGTAATCTACGGTAATGCATGATTTTTTAACTAATACATTTTCATGTTTGCATCACATAAGCAGCCACACCTGTATGGCTTTTCTAACTCAGTATACTTGCTCAGTAGCTCACCAAGTGCAGAGCTGCACTTGCGATGCACTCTGGTCCCATGAAACATGAGCCATGGCACTCGATAAAAGAGCTCAAATACAAATACTTCAGCAAGCTGAAATGACATGGTTGCTTCAACAAATGCATTTTTTTTTAAATCTCATATTTGCTTTTGTTAACACTATCGGTTAGGTTTAGGGTAGGGTTGTAGGTATGTTATTTTCTAACATGATAAAGCATTAAAGGGATAGTTCACAGAAAGATAGCTTTCCCAAATCTTCCCCAAAAATCATTTACTCACCCTCATGTCCTTCCAAATCCATAAGACTTTGAAATCTTCCAAAGTCTTTGAAACACAAATTAAACACAAATTATATTTTAATGAAACCTGAGAGGTTGCTGTCTCTACATTGAAAGTCCAGATGACTAAAACATAAAAGATCCAAAAAGGTCCAAAAGATCCAAAAGGGGTTGTAAAATGAATGCATATCTTTTGAAGAGAAAAATTTATTTAATTTAGGCTTGTATGTATTTGGGTTTGGAATGACATGAGGGTGAGTAAATGATGACAGAATTTTCACGTTTGGGTGAACTATTCCTTTAAAGTTAGCACCAAGCATCGGACATTTCATTTCCAAACTATGTACAACAACCAGTAGAATAAAATGTAATATTCATATTCATCTGGTTCTGAGAAAAATTTAACATACTTTTGTGCCACTCATCAGACATTTCACTTTGAAAGTGCCGCAAAATGTTCAAGAAGCAACGTAAAATCATTTAGCAGAAATGTCACCACTGGCGTGTTCTTTTCAATGAGCCTGGGTTGCATAAATGACAAAGAAAGAATGAAATATAACTGTATTCATTGTACACTACGCTAGGAAGCTGTGCTGTACATTCAGAGAAACAAGGAGTTCCCTGTATTACTACTAATGTAGTTCCTTCGGGTTTGTCCTGGTGGCTGAAATGACCTTGGAACGTAAACCATGATACACTCATTCCCCCTTCAGTCTCACACTTCATTATATAGTATCAAACAGCAGCACTCTAATGAAATTACCGCAGCAGAAACAGTCACACAAAGGGAAGTGCTGGGGGACTTCTTTCACAATTGTCCATGACGGGGGGATTTTTCTGGAAGCATGTTTTAATAGCATGTGGGGTGAGCGTGCTTCAAGTGTGGCCATGCCAGCTGCAGCCCAGTAGGAAGGAAAAGCGAATGACATCGCTGAAACGATGCTCATGTGAATTCCAGTGATTCGGGAAGGGAATACAGATCCAGGAGGCAATGGCAAATTAACTGCCTCAATAGCTTGATGGATGTGTTCCTTGAAACTTAATTAGACTGAAGTTCACTTGGGATAAGTGGGTGTTCGATAAATGTCTGGTAATTCAATACAAATGACATATTTTAAATCGCGTCCAGTTCACAGGCAGCTGTCAGACTGAGAAAACAAAGCAATC
The DNA here is from genome assembly GCF_001515625.1 of Sinocyclocheilus rhinocerous. Lineage (NCBI taxonomy): Eukaryota > Metazoa > Chordata > Actinopteri > Cypriniformes > Cyprinidae > Sinocyclocheilus > Sinocyclocheilus rhinocerous. The sequence goes on from NW_015634468.1 coordinate 88,423, forward strand.
CAATGTATTCAGTTAGAGCAAAATCTTAACTAAACAATAGAATTAATATTGCATGCAGCACGGGAGACTATTTTTTTTGCGCTATTGCTAGCTGTCATTATACATGGCGTTTAAAAATAAACAGGGTTATGCTTGTGGTTTATTCTGGAACAGACTATGAGAATGTAATATCAGCTCCATCTCGAAGGGTTGGGCATCCATGGAGGGAAAAAATTGACAAAACAATTGTTAATGTGTAAGTGACAAAGTGACTCCAGAAGATGTATTATGCAGCCTCTGAAACAAGAGACTAGGCCTTAGATTAAGACAGCTTTAATGAAGTTAAACAAAGCGGCAGGATTGAAGCCCAACAGACTGGGACGCCTTTACTGGATGAAAAAGAAAGCCGGAGATCTAAGATAAATAAATATTAACTTGAAGACGACTGGAGAGGGAAAACAAACACACCAGGAAAAAGCATTTTGGTGCATTTAAAAAGTGCTGACAACCTAAAAGGCCAAAGAATTTGCATAACATAAACTTCCATCTTGGGAAGAGAAAGGCATCCACCGCAGGATTCATTTAATATTGAATAAATTAGAAACAGTGGCTGCTACTAATTAGGATTTGCGCATTTACAAATCAGCCCTGATAGCAAAACAAATTATGAAATATATGGGTGTTACGCGGCTTACCGAGGGAAAATAAGCTGACAGACACAGTTAATGGGGTATTTCGAACAACAGGCCTGTGAGAACACATCACACAACTACACAACTAATCAAGTTAGGTAGAGACAGCGATAGAAACTCTATTTAAAATATTGATATGCCGCTTGGAAAAAGCTTTTCCCCCTGCAAATACATTTACTTAAACACTTGCTTATTGCTCATGAGTCATTAGTCTCAGATCTTTCCATCTTTGAGAACAGAAAGGACTGTGATGAAATGAATGGAAGTGTTTTCTGTGTTATTCATTTAATATTGAATAAATTAGAAACAGTGGCTGCTACTAATTAGGATTTGCGCATTTACAAATCAGCCCTGATAGCAAAACAAATTATGAAATATATGGGTGTTACGCAGCCTACCGAGGGAAAATAAGCTGACAGACACAGTTAATGGGGTATTTCGAACAACAGGCCTGTCAGAACACATCACACAACTACACAACTAATCAAGTTAGGTAGAGACAGCGATAGAAACTATTTAAAATATTGATATGCCGCTTGGAAAAAGCTTTTCCCCCTGCAAATACATTTACTTAAACACTTGCTTATTGCTCATGAGTCATTAGTCTCAACCCTTTCCATCTTTGAGAACAGAAAGGACTGTGATGAAATGAATGGAAGTGTTTTCTGTGTTATCGTCCTATCAGGACAGATCTGAGCACCTGCCACTCCGGTGCCTCCATTAGGTGCGCAAAATGTATGCTGCAGAAACTGTTGGTCTATTTATTACCGAATTATATCCCAGGCCAGCGCTTTTTGGTAACAGCCACAGAATCGCTGTCAGGCTAAAGTGAATTTATACACTCTGAGGAACAGCGGCTATTTGACGATCAAGGCTGAGATTAAACCAGACACGGTTACGCATGTAAGAAGTGAACGTCATGTGCAATAATTCCTTTTAGGGCCGTAAAGACACTCTTGAGGTAGATGTCTGTGAAACAGCTTCTTTTCAGCACTGGTTTAGCTCTATGGGTTCTGACATGGTGACAAAGTTGTTCATCTTTGCTGTGTTTTTGTACTAAAACAATTTTTAAAATTTTTCTACCTGAAGCTGATGGAACAAGGCAATGAGGACTCCTGTCCTTTGGTCTAAACAGGATTGACACTGAGTGTGCACTATACAAATTTCATCAGCGTACGTATATGGTAGCATAGAAAATATACAGTATTTAATAGAGTTTTAAAATCAATACGTGATTTAACCGGGAGCCAATGAAGTTGCTGGAGCACTGGGGTAATGTGATGGCGTGAGGACGTATAAGTCAAAACCCGCGCTGCTGAGTTTTGAATATATTGTAGTCTCTTAACAGAACTTGCTGGTTAACCCCCAAAGAGAGAATTGCAATAGTCGAGCCGTGATGTGATGAAGGCATGAATAAGCCTCTCAGCATCAGGCCTAGAAAGAAAGGGTCTAATGCGAGCAATGTTACGAAGATGGAAAAAAGCAACTTTAGTTATGTTTTTGAAGTGAGAATTAAAAGTCAACTGAGCATCAAAAATCACACCCAAATAACAATTTTTAAAATTTTTCTACCTGAAGCTGATGGAACAAGGCAATGAGGACTCCTGTCTTTTGGTCTAAACAGGATTGACACTGAGTGTGCACTATACAAATTTCATCAGCGTACGTATATGGTAGCATAGAAAATATACAGTATTTAATAATAATAATAATAACAATAATACATTTTATTTGTAATGCACATTTCTTAATACTCAAAGCGCTACAACATGTACAAACAAAATAACAAGTCAACCAAAACTACAAATATCAAAAATAAAATCATAGTAATAGTCATCAATTAAAAGCTTCAGTAAAAAGGTACGTCTTAAGAAGTTTCTTAAAACAATCCAAGGAAGCAGCATTCCTAATAAACACAGGTAATGCATTCCATAACTTAGGCGCGTTATAGGAAAATGCCCTCCCCCCCATAGTTTTTAATTTACAACGAGGCTGATACAAGGAAAAACAACCAGCAGAGCGGAGAGAGCGAGAAGGTGTGGAAAGAGTTATAGGAAAAAGCCCTCCCCCCATGGTTTTTAATTTACAACGAGGCTGATACAAGGAAAAACAACCAGCAGAGCGGCGTGAGCGAGAAGGTGTGGAAAGAGTTACCAAGTCACAAATGCAATCTGGAGCCAGCACATGCACTGCTTTATATGTTAAAATTAGAGTTTTAAAATCAATACGTGATTTAACCGGGAGCCAATGAAGTTGCTGGAGCACTGGGGTAATGTGATGGCGTGAGGACGTATAAGTCAAAACCCGCGCTGCTGAGTTTTGAATATATTGCAGTCTCTTAACAGAACTTGCTGGTAAACCCCCAAAGAGAGAATTGCAATAATCGAGCCGTGATGTGATGAAGGCATGAATAAGCCTCTCAGCATCAGGCCTAGAAAGAAAGGGTCTAATGCGAGCAATGTTACAAAGATGGAAAAAAGCAACTTTAGTTATGTTTTTGAAGTGAGAATTAAAAGTCAACTGAGCATCAAAAATCACACCCAAATTACGCACCTGAGCAGAAGGAGATATTTGGGTATTGTCAACTGAAAGTTTAAAATTACTGAACTTATTAACATTAGATGGAGTGCCAATTAATAAAATTTCAGTTTTAGAACAATTTAGTTTTAGAAAGTTGTTTCATCCATGCCTTAATTTCCAGCAAACAGGCAGAAAGAGGTAAAAAGGAAGAAGTGGAATCAGGCTGAGTGCTAATATAAATCTGGGTATTGTCCGCGTAACATTGATAGCCCAGGCCATACTTCTGAATAATCTGCCCAAGAGGCAGCATGTAAATACTAAATAGAACAGGTCCCAAAACTGGCCCCTGAGGGAGACCCTGACACAAAAGCGCAGTCTGAGATCTATTAGTACCCAGGTAAATAAACTGAGAACGTTCTGAAAGAACCAGTTCAACACAGTTCCAAATAGACCAATCCATCTATGTAGTCTGTCCAGTAATATGCTATGACATATCGTATCGAATGCAGCACTAAGATCTAACAGAACCAAAATGCCACAAGCCCCAGAATCAGCTATAACAAGAAGGTCATTCAAGACCCTAACTACAGCAGTCTCCGTGCTATGTCCAGACCTAAACCCAGATTGAAAATTCTCTAGTAGGATATTCGTGTAAAGATGAGTTTGGAGTTGGCTAACAACTACCCGCTCAAGGACTTTTGCCAGGAATGGTAAATTAGAAATTGGCCGATAATTGGACATCTCAGCAAAATCACTCCCAGGCTTTTTTAGAACCGGTGTAACTGCTGCCATTTTTAAAGCAGGAGAAACAATCCCTTCACTAAGTGAGACATTGACAATGGCAGTGATGTGGGGTACAATAACAGACAAACAGTTTTTCAATACAGTAGTAGGGAAAGGATCCAGTATACAAGTAAACAACACATTTTTTCAGAGGCGCAACTTCATCCAGAATAGATGCAAAAGCAGCATTATATTGGTCAACCGAGGCCACAACCGGTAAGTCACCAAAAGTAAGACTAAGATGGTCAAGAACAATATAACTTATTTTCCTAAAACACGCTCTTTCACAGTCTGCAAGGAAGGAGGAATCAAATTGAACGTGAGGAGCTTGTGGTCACTTATACAAACATCAGTACATTCAAGTTGTTCAAGGATTACTCCTGAAGTGCAAACCAGATCTAATGTGTGACCGTGTTTATGCGTTGGAAAGTTAACATGCTGAGTGAGATTAAAACATTCTAGAATGTCCATAAAGCTCACCGTATTAGCGCAATCCACGTTATCAACATGAATGTTTAAATCACCATTTAAAAGAACAACTGGACAGATTGCACTGGCAAGCGTCAGAAACTCAGTAAATTATGAGAAAAACACAGTTAGGTTTGGGAGGACAATAAATATTTAACACCAAAACTGGTGAGAGACCATTCAGTTTAAATGGCAAGCATTCAAATGATGAAAAACAAGGTAATGAAACTTCAGTTAAAACAACATCAGATCAATAAATGACAGCAAAACCACCACCTCTACCAGTGGAACGCGGCCGAGTGTAGCCAGGCAGAACACACATATTTAGATTCAAATAGTCATTTGTCTGATTCCACGTTTCACAGAGGCAGAAAAAGTCCAGTTCTTTGTTCACAACAATGTCACAGATTGAAGCCACTTTGTTGTTTATAGAGCGAGCATTCAGATGTGCAAACCTGATTGTGTCAAGACGGACACCTCCACTGGATGCAGTAGACTTTTGAAGGTAGGAAAAGTTGGCAGGACAAACACGACGCGGAGATAGATGACGACGATCCAATCGCCTCTGCGTCCAAACTGAGCTTACTTGCAAATTCCGGCAGGAGCCTCGATTAATGTATTTTGGCCGGTGGAGGAGATGTAGCGAGCACAGTGTATCCAGGACACATGTAGCAGGAGGCGCAGAGTCTATTTCTTGGAAACAGCTAATCTAAATGATCTGCCTTGATAAAAACAATCAATATTAACATTATTTGTGCAAGCACAGGCTAAATGGTATGATTTTTCATAAAAATATGACATCATTCATCTTACCAGGCCAGAAAATTAGACCAAATTACATGATGCGCACAATGAGAAAATTATATATTTTTTTCCACTATCTGCCTTCCAGAGGTCAGAATAGACAATAATGGCTGACATGGCTGAAATACCTCAAAACTTGAACAAAATTTTTATAAATAATAATAATAATAAATAAATAAATACAATAAAATAAACAATCAATACATGAAACCACACAGTAACTTTCTGGCTGAAACAGTGTAGCGTAGCGTAGCGTAGCGTAAAATAAAAAAAAAATAAAACAGTGATGATCAATAAAAAGGAACCAAACCCTGACTTTCTAAGTCAGGCTTTATGAACAATTTGTCACAGGGTTTGTCAATTACTATGCCCTCTTTTACAGTTCACAGTTTGGTCACATCTTCACCTGTGGACATCCGAACACAATGTTCTTATCTATCATCACCTACCAGTCCAGCAAAAGTAGAATTTGCATGGTATATCAAATCGGACACACAAGATTAAAGGAGACAATGCCACAACACATTTCTGTTTCAGAGGCCATTATTTGACCTCCCGTTGAGGCAGATAAAAAGGTTTGCAGAGCAGAGAAGTCCTTATATAGAAGCAAGCCTGTCCTTTACAGCCATGTAGAGTACTAGTAATATCAGTGATTATCATGTCCCTGTAGAAATATGACAGCGTGTCCACTTAAAACAGCAGGGCAGTCCAGACATGATGGGTGAAGAAGAACACACAGAACCTACTTATATAGAAAGGAACCTGACAGGGGACCATAAGGGCCAAATTCATGGTAAACGTTGTACAAAGTTAAAACTAGACATTTGTTTTTGCCTCATACTTTGTGTGCAAGTTGTGCTGTGGCTTGCCTTTTAGGTGTGGGTGCAAAAATTATTGTGTTAGGTAATTAATTTATTAAATATTATCACAATATAATCCAAAGTCTTGTCTGTTTAGTTGGCCATGAGTGCATGACTGATTAATATTTTTGTGGAAACTGTGATTTTCAGGACTCTTTGATAAATAGAAAAAAATCAGTTTTAATAATCAATAGTTTCAGTCCAGAATTTATATAAAACAGAACATTTTTGTAACATTACAAATGTCTTTACTGTCACTTTTTTATGTATTTAAGGTGTCCTTCCTGAATTAAAGTATTAATTTCTTAAAAAATAAATAAATACGTACACCCCAAACCTTTGAACGGTAGTGCATGTAGATGCTTTTATGTTTTTATACATAATGTTTTTATACATAGAGTATTTCATTATATTGAGTATGACATCTAAGCTGTGAATTCTCAAAAATTTTGTGATGGAGATTTCTAAAGACACCTTGTTTCAAAAAGACCTGAAAGAGAGGATTATAAAGTCCCTGTACCATCAACACTGAGGCCACTGTTTTATTATTTTATTTCAATGTATCCAATAAAAGACTGAATACATTTTGTCCCAGAAATTACCCAGTACTTTTCCAACACATCACATGAAGAGAAAAAAAACAGTGTTATCAGTCACAGAAAGAGAGAAAGATGAAGAGAAAACAAAAGAGAGAAAGCTGAAGCATCTCTTTCACTAAAATCCACTTCCCATCAGAGGATGATAGTGACTGTGTGCATGATAACTAATGCCTCTTTGACAGCTAAAATCAACAGTGAGTACATTCATAGTCACTGCAAGCATAAACTTGTTACCATTTTAGAGAAGACAACACAACAAAAGTATTTGTTGAGCAGACTTATTTACACTTATTCCATTTCATTATTCTTGTTATTACCATGCCACAGCTTTTATATTAATTCCAAAAGGGGAATTTCTTCAAACTGTGCTACTAATGTATCCACAGTGCAAATCTCATTCATTGATTTAGAGTAAATAATCAAGCCAATGCCCAGAGCAAACACCACTACTGTAGTGTTCAGAATGGTAATCATAGCTTTTGTGTGCTAAAACATCTTCTGATTTTTAGAATAGTATTTGTTTATTCTATCCAAGTTGCAGAACAAGATGGATACATAATTCTGATATTTTATTTCCACAGCTCCAGAATGTATTCCTGCTGCCTTTGGTCCAACATGAAACTTGTCAATAAAAGATTTAATTAAAAAACTTTAAAACATTAAGGGCACTAAGAACGCTGGACCTCTCTGTGAAGATGAACAAAACACTTTATGTTTATGGTCTCTTGTTACAAATTACTGTATTACATGTAGTTACTATATTAATAAAAGTAAATTATGCATAATCACAAGCAACTAATATTAAACCAAGCCCTAACCCTGTAGCAAGTGCATGTTGTTAATTAAGATTACTCAGTACGTATTAGTGTAATTACACTGTAACAAGAACATATAATAAAGTGTGACAATGTATCCAAACGAGCAGGAAAGCACAGCAAAAGAAAAGAAAAGAAAAAGAGTATTCACAATGATCAAAAGATGAGAATACTGTGAGTTCAGTGAACATAGCGGCAAGCACCACCTGCTGGTAAATGAATTCAGTGACTCGCTCTGCTGCCTGTTAATGATCTCTGACATCTTCATACATTCTACAAACAGTCTACACAATTTCACTTTATTTAAGCATGGTAATACAGCAAATTAATATATATTAAAAATTATGACAGTTCACATTTAAGGGAAGGTAAATTTGATGATATTAAAATAACAGTGCACAGCAAAGTTCTAGCTCATTCACATTATGGCATGATTCAGCAGCATCAAAGAAAGCACTTGAAATTCCAAAGGGGTATATTCAAGTCATTGTCTGTATGAATTACATTTTAATGTTTTTTGTTTGTTTGTTTGTTTTTTGTTTGCTTGTTTGTTTTTACATAACCTACGGGGTTTTATTTTCTTTAGTTTTTACTTGCTACTAAGTGGCTGCAAAGCTATTTGAATAGTCTTTCAAATATTTAATGCCATGAACCTCACAAAACCAGACTTGACCAGACAAAAAAAAAAGTATTTATCTAGCAGACTGGCACCTTGTCAACACGACTTTGTTTCTCTCTCCCTGAAATACCGTAGAAGCTAGTAAACAAGAGCTTGTTATTCTGGAGATTTTGGAAATGTCTTGCCACTCTTACATGCAATATACATGAAATGGTCTGAGGCTGAGCAAACTACACTCTTAAAAATAAAGGTCTTTCAATGGTTCTTTACAGCACCTTAGGTTCTGTAAAGAACTTTCTTCTTGTCGAGAACCATTTTTCATTGTATAGGGTTCTTGAATTGAACTAAACGGTTCTTTGGAGATTAAAGTTCTTGGTGTTACATTATAGGTTCTTTAGATTAGTATCCCAGCTAAAAATGACTCCGTTGGCTCCACTGTCAAATGGTCGGTCCGATGTTTCTACTGAGTGCTTAGATGACATCTTTATTTTATAAATATTTCTTTTAAATTAATTTTTTTACAGTTAAAAAAAGAATCTGAAAGCACTCAATAAAAAAATAGTGAGACTGGCTTAATATTGCTATAATAAAAGCAAAGTGTTGGTATAAAAAATTAATGCTTTAATGTAAGCATGCTTTAAAATTAAATGAGGGGGTTGAGTTTTCATAAAAACAAAAATACAAAATCTTAAACTATAAAAGTGGTGCTTTGTCCCACTATCACGTGCAGGCGTGGCAATAGATTAAATAACCTCAGCATGAGTTTTAAATTCAATGAAATCAAGTTCAATAAAAAATAAATTATTTTAAATTATTAATGTAATGTTTTAATTCTAGATTTTATTTATGTAAATGCTGCATGACTTTGACGTGATTTAATGCGTGTGCATTGAACATTCGAGTCACATTCAAACACTGCAGCGGAGGGAGTTGCCATGGAAATGGGGAGCAATGCAACAACTGACAAGCAGCAAAACATCGCCTCTCGCTGCTGTTTTCACTGCTTTCAGATAAGTTTAGGCCATGTCCACACGTACATGGGTATTTTTATAAACTGAGTTTTTCCTTCTTCCGTTTTTAAAAAAATCTCCGTCCACATGAAAACGCAAACGCATGCTATGAAGCACTGTCAAGAGCATGCCAAACCAACAGGTGGCGATATAATCTCAACCGTAAAGCCATGTTGGCCAATCAGAAGCCTGAAAAAGTTTCCAGTGGGTGGAGATAACAGAGCAGGCTCCGACGTCACAAGCCAAGAACTCCGGTTTCGCTGTCTACACGATAACATTGCAACCGGAGTTTTTGAAAATCTTCACCCTGGCAGGCGTTTTCAAAAATGTTCGGTTTCAGTAACCTGGTGCTGCGTTTGTGTGTGAACGAACGGCCAAACCGTGTAAAAAAAGCTGCGGTTTTAAAAATAACCGCGTTCGTGTGGACAAGGCCTTAGTCTCTAAAATCAAACAAATATTACATACAACCACTCCTGACACTTTTCATACTTGCAACTGACATGTTTCTGTTGAATATTTACTTTATAGAAATGGTCTATGGTCTAACCATTTTCGGAAGAGGTAGGCTAACTCTATAGATTGAGCTCTTGTTTATGAAACTTTGGTATTTTAGTCAATTCTTTATGTGTAGATAAGAGGTTTTGATAGTTTTGAAAAGGATTTGCTGGCAATTTGTCAATGGGTGATTGAAAGTAGGCTAATTTAACTTAAACATATATACTGTACTGTTAATTGGTGACGTCACTTACATGGAGCACGAAAATAAGCTGAAACAAGTTAAAACACGGTTTGATCTTTCATGTTAAATAAATATTGATTTCCAGAAATTGTTCTGTGATTTCAGGAGCGATAGATAGAAACTCTCCACAACAGAGGCAACAGAGGGGAAGCTCCATGATTTCAACATTTCTAAAGGGAGCTGCTAACAGAGAAGTAGGAAATACAGGTGAACTGAATAAGCTCACCAAATAACTTCATATGCATTTTCTCACATTATATTTCACCTATGTCACCATGCATCTGGTATTTTCTTTTGGAAAATTATGTATTTTTTATTTATTACAGTTATTTTAAGAAAGCTTTGACATCCAAATGTGCGTGACACTGCATGAGCAATATTAAGTAAACCTAAAAACATAAATGCTATTATCTTAGGAAATTGTTATTATTGTTGTTGTTGTTGTTGTATATGCTCTAAATTATTTTTCTTTTCTGCATTTCACTTGTGCTCTAGCTTATTTCCTTCTAATAAACCTGGAACTGCATACTAAATTTTGTTGACTCTGTGACAAACTGCTTGTTATGTTCCTAGATTCTTCCATGCTGATGACTTGCTGCACCCCAGCAGAGTTGGAGTGAACCTCCTGTCAGACAACATCTCCAAGGTGCTATGAACCATAGGAGTAGTAAGTAAAATCTCAAACATACACTATTATTTAATAAGTTTGTGGTTGTTATGATTTCTTCGAAAGAAGTCTATTCTGCCCACCATGACTTAATTATTAGAATTTAAAATAGCTGTTTTCTGTTTTAATATATTTAGAGAAGTAATGTATGCTGTGATCAAAGCTGAAATTTCAGTATCATTACTCCAGTCTTCAGTGTCACATGATCTTTCAGAAATCATTCGAATATGCTGATTTGCTGCTCAAGAAACATTTCTGATTATTATCAATGTTGAAGTCACTGACCCCACACTTTTGAACAGTACGTGTACACTACAGTTCAAAGGTTTTGGGCTCTATTTAACTACGAATCCTGAAAAGAAAAGAAAAAAATAAAGCAGCACAACTGTTTTCAACATTGACCATAATAAGAAATGTTTCTTGAGCACCAAATCAGCATTTTAGAATGATTTCTGGGGGGGGAAATGGTTTACACTGTTAAAATGGTTTGCACAAAATATATTTAACAGCACAGCTGATTTTTTGTTTTTTACATTGAAAAATTGGGCATGCAAAATCCACACACCAATTTTCATTGGCCTTTTCTCTTAAACGCAGAGGTGATTGGGGCTCCCAAGTAAGACCCCTAATGTCGTCACGACATAACTCGTAGTGACCGACAGATAGGGAACTAGAGATTATGCCAGTTCCAGTCTGGATCCAGCATCACTTGTGAAGACTTCAGATGATGCCAATACTCACAAAGACTTCAGATTATGGCAAATAATGGACATACAAAACTGACAAATATTATGCTTATAGTGTATTCACTGACTTTAAGGGTAAATTTGCTGACTTTTAACCCACTTTGTATTGTTACAATGTCTGTATTATCTGTGAATGAACAATATTTACTCTTATGTTTACCTAGATATCCCCATTTACTTGTAAGCAACACTCCGCTGGATGATGCAAAATGACATGCCATTTGTTAAAATGACATGACGTGTTTCGTGTCATCAAAAAAACGAGTTTTGCATCCGCAAAATGACACTTTTTGCATCATCATTATAACAAAATGCTGTGTTTTGTGCCATCCGGCAGAGTTTATAAGTAATTTATTCTGTTTACTTAATATTACACAACTGACTCTTAAATGTAATTTAACAATTGTAAATGTAATCTAACAATATAAATTATTAAGAACATTTAAGAGTCAGTTGTGTAACTAAAGAAGGCTATTTTTGAAGTTAACATTTCCTTCTAGAAGTTAGAAGTCAATACAAAGCCAAAAGAGTCTAGAAGCCAATACAAATGGTCTTCAAATACATTTGGTGAACTTACAAATAATAGTAAACTCTCTGAGCAGCAACTGGCACTCACACTTAGTAATTTATATTGTTTTCTTAATATTCATTTTAAAGAATGTTAACTTCCAAAATAGCCTTCTTGTCTAGTTATCCATTTGACTCTTTAATTCCACTTTAAAGTAGTTTCCTTTCTTTCCTTATGTTAACTTCGAAAATGAAATGTGAACTTCTTCCTGTTTCTAAGTTAATCTATGCAGTTCATGAGTTAAATCTTTGGATACTGTAAATGGTGACTTTTAATAATTTCAAAAGATTTTGTTTTTCATGTGACCACACCCTTTTCTTGTGATAAGAATCTTGGTGGCACTATTAGCTCAAGGGTTCCTTCTAGCACTGCTGTGAAGAACCATTTCTGGGTTCTTTAAAATAGCATTAAATAGATGGTTCTCTAAAGAACTTTAGAGTAAAAGGTTCTTTGGGAAGCTTAAAATGGTTCTCCAATGGCATCAATCTGAAAACCCCCTTTTGCTTCTAATTGGAACCTTTATTTTTAACAGTGTACTAGGGATTGTCACAATTTGTTCAGCCTTTGAAGATATTTAAGAGAAGCCACACACTGAATTGCTACAAATACTGCCCACTTTTACAAATCACAGCTTTTCTAAAGCAGTTGCGTAACTGAACATACTGTACTCAAAAACAGCTTGAGAGCTGAAAATGTGCATCTGGTTGATTTCCGTAAAGTGGGGTGGTATCTAGCTTCCTATCTCTCGAGACCGCAGTGGGCATGCTATATCTGCTAAAACATTGGCAAAACGGTAAAGCTCAACTCTTTATGAGCGATCACTTTCAATGTCCACCTTTTGTCCTCTAAGTGTAGCAGTCTGTACTGTAAGATGAGCTGCTTTTAAAGTCACAATGAAATACAAGTAGCAGCATATCTTTTCTTCTGAATTGTGACATACAACCAAGTTTAACAGATTTTTGAAAAAGGTAAAAGTAGGGCAGGGACAAGGTTCTATGCAGCGGTTTTTGTTTGGACATTGAGATGTGGGCGTTGCACTCAAATATAGAGGCAGATGAACATGACATTATGATTAAAAATTACAAGACCAAAACATTTGTAAAAAATCAAATGGATGAATTATTCACAATGGCATTTATCCCATAGACACTCTGTTAGAAAACAAGGCAGACAAGTTGTCATCAGAGCAGGTTGTACCTTACTAAAATAAGGTACTTTTGTACCTTATTTCCCCCTACAGGGTGCATATTAGTATCATAAAGGGATAGTTCACCCAAAAATATAGAGGCAGATGAATGTAACAGAGGCGAAGTTTAAAAGGACTAAATGATTGGCAAAATCATGCATACATAGCCAGAGAGAAGTCTATCATTGTCACAGGAAGGTCCAGTTATGACACTATGATTAAAAATTACAAGACCAAAACATTTGTAAAAAATCAAATGGATGAATTATTCACAATGGCATTTATCCCATAGACACTCTGTTAGAAAACAAGGCAGACAAGTTGTCATCAGAGCAGGTTGTACCTTACTAAAATAAGGTACTTTTGTACCTTATTTCCCCCTACAGGGTGCATATTAGTATCATAAAGGGATAGTTCACCCAAATATGAAAAGTCTGCCAGTAATCACTCACCCTCATGTCATTCCAAACCCGTAAGACTTTCGTTTATCTTCAGAACAAAAATTAAGATATTTTTTAAGAAATCCGAGAGCTTTCTGACCCTGCATAGACAGCTACGCAATTGACACGTTCAAGGCCCAGAACAAAAATTAAGATATTTTTTAAGAAATCCGAGAGCTTTCTGACCGTGCATAGACAGCTACGCAATTGACACGTTCAAGGCCCAGAAAGGTAGTAAGGACATCGTTAAAATAATCCATGTGGCATCAGTAGTTCAACCGTAATGTTATGAAGCTACAAGAATACTTTTTGTGCGCAAAGAAAACCAAAATAACGACTTTATTCAACAATTTTTTTATTCAACGTTTCAGTCTTCGCCACGTGTTCACGGGAGTACCACGATGTATGCGTGTGCATTCCACTGCTTGTAAACAAGCTTGTAAACTGCGTCAGCAGCACCACAAGCATGCGTCGTCATACTCGTGAACGTGTGACGAAGACTGAAATAGAAGAGAAGAAATTGTTGAATATAGTTGTTCGTTTTAATATCCTTCTGGGCCTTGAATGTGTCAGTCACTTTGCTGTCTGTGCACGACCTGTGCACGAAGGTCTAATGGGTTCGGAACGTCATGAGGGTGAGTAATTATGACAGAATTTTAATTTTTGGGTGAACTATCCCTTTAAAGGTACATATAATTTCCTTAAGTGTACAAATTAGTGCCAAATGATACATATTAGTATACCTTTTGAAAAGGTATCATTCCAGTGACAGCTTTTGTACCCTTTTTTCTGAGTGTAGGTTAAATTTAATGCCAACTTTTCACATTACCTTTAAAAAAAACACATGGATATGAGAAACTTCTCAGTACGTTTAGTGGTGTCTCAAAGTCTTCTAATGAAGAGGGCAGAGGTGATTTGTATTGCTGGCATGTAGCATGATGAAATATATATCATTAAAATAAAACCAAAATAACGACTTTATTCAACAATTTTTTTATTCAACGTTTCAGTCATCGCCACGTGTTCACGGGAGTACCACGATGTATGCGTGTGCATTCCACTGCTTGTAAACAAGCTTGTAAACTGCGTCGTCATACTCGTGAACGTGTGACGAAGACTGAAATAGAAGAGAAGAAACTGTTGAATATAGTTGTTCGTTTTAATATCCTTCTGGGCCTTGAATGTGTCAGTCACTTTGCTGTCTGTGCACGACCTGTGCACGAAGGTCTAATGGGTTCGGAACGTCATGAGGGTGAGTAATTATGACAGAATTTTAATTTTTGGGTGAACTATCCCTTTAAAGGTACATATAATTTCCTTAAGTGTACAAATTAGTGCCAAATGATACATATTAGTATACCTTTTGAAAAGGTATCATTCCAGTGACAGCTTTTGTACCCTTTTTTCTGAGTGTAGGTTAAATTTAATGCCAACTTTTCACATTACCTTTAAAAAAAACACATGGATATGAGAAACTTCTCAGTACGTTTAGTGGTGTCTCAAAGTCTTCTAATGAAGAGGGCAGAGGTGATTTGTATTGCTGGCATGTAGCATGATGAAATATATATCATTAAAATACCAAGAAAACATACCAATGTTTTTGCCAGGCTTTGCTCCCTTCTGAACATCTCCTGATTAGAACCCTAACTTAGTGAAAATGTTCTTCATATGCAAGTGAATACTTGAAGACTTTGGAGTTAAATAATCAAAAATTCCCTTGATTCTGCTGATGGATTTTTTTTTATGTTTTGATACTCAGAGGTATCTTTTTCCTTTGAAAACCACAAAAAAAGATCAGGTAGTGAAAAAAAATCAGAATGAACATCAAACATCTAGCTTTAAAAGACATGGAGTCAGGGCAACTACAGGGACCTCACAATGTTTCTCTTTTAAAACAGCTAGGGAAGGGCAAGGGGAGGAATCAAACACAACATTAATTTAAAGGGCACATTTATTTGATTAGCAGCCATGGAGTGAAGCCCTGGAGAGAGCGAGCCAGCCCTGATCAAAAGGGGAGGGCTGGGGCAATAATTACGGAACGAAGGTCTCTCTTCTCTTTTCTTTTCTCAGGTGCCACCCTGGCAACAACAGGAGAGAAAGACTGAGGCACTAATTAAGCACACAACCAAACACTGCAAGGAGATTCGTAATTCTCTGCTGTAAGGGATTCAGGTTTGATACGGATCACATGTGCAAACAAATATGGAGCTAGGAAGCCTACTCTACGCGAGTACACGTACACACTCGTGAATGCCTGACCAACACGAGGGTCCCGCTGTACATACTTAACTATGGCGAACCTGAGTGCTCAAAGGAGGCAATAGAGTTACCTTTAAATGTACAGCATTAAACTGGATGTTATTATTTAGGTTGAACATCTTTGGATTTCTTTTGAATTTATTTTATTAAAGTGCCCCTATTATGCCTTTTCAAATATTACCTTTCATGCAGTGTGTCATGTAGCTGTATGTGAACATAAACGTTCTGCAAAGTTGTGAAGCCGACAGTGCACGATAAATAAGTTATTGTCTATAAAAAAAAAAGAGTAGGCTCGCAATTGCCTAAACGAGTCGTCAGGAATTCGAATCTTATTCTGTTACGGCTCTACGTCACGAAGTAACACATTTGCAAAATGTCTGCCCAATTTCTACGTCGCCAACTTGCCCGCCCACAAACAGTAACATTTCCTGTGGTTAACATAATGTCGAGAAGACGCTGTATCCTACGCTGTGAGAGTAAATTTGTTTTATCA
>NW_015634468.1:104887-106568 GCF_001515625.1 Sinocyclocheilus rhinocerous
TGCCCCTATTATGCCTTTTCGAATATTACCTTTCATGCAGTGTGTCATGTAGCTGTATGTGAACATAAACGTTCTGCAAAGTTGTGAAGCCGACAGTGCACGATAAATAAGTTATTGTCTATAAAAAAAAAAGAGTAGGCTCGCAATTGCCTAAACGAGTCGTCAGGAATTCGAATCTTATTCTGTTACGGCTCTACATCACAAAGTAACACATTTGCATAATGTCTGCCCACGTTCTATGTCGCCAACTTGCCCGCCCACAAACAGTAAAATTTCCATGTGGTTAACATCATGTCGAGAAGACGCTGTATCCTACGCTGAGAGTAAATTTGTTTTATCACATCTTATAATTACCACAAACTTGTTAACACTTGACACTTACCACTGAGAAACGTCCTGCTCCAGTCATGTTTGCAAATAAGTCTCTTGTCGATCAGCCAGTTCAACCGTTTTATCATCAGACTCCGGCTCGAATTGGTAAGGTACAATCGATACGATCTTTTCTATGTATTGACAAGTCTCAGGGCTGTCATTCCGTCATGGCAATGGGCGTTTCGTTTCCAACACGTGCTGTACGCAGTAGACCAATCCAGAGCCAATCTCTCTACGGCTCTGGACCAATCACAAAGGACTGCACCATCTGACCAGTCACAGCAGTGAGGGCTCACGGAAAGGAGGGGGGTGATGGATATGACAATGTTAATGTATTTGGTCTTCGCGGAACAGATCTGCTACGCTGCTGCTGTTGGTTATTGCGCTAGTTGTAGATTATTGCTGCTGCTGCAAGCAAGTACAGGAACTTGGCCTTCTCAATGTAACAAAGTGATTATTTCCGATTTTTTCATTCGATAATATTTCGATAATAAATCATATATCAGTTAGTCTTGGCTGGCAGCGCTACGCTATACAAATCAGCTCACGTCTGTTCCGTGCTTCTGTCAAACGATTCCGAACAGAACCGATGCGTGGGACTCGATTAAAAAGAGAAAGAGGCCAGAAGAAGCAGTGAAATGTAGAAACATCACTGAGCTGTTGAGGGCTTCAAGTGCAGGTCAGTTTCATCTGTAAATACGCTAGATAGTTTTGTCTTTAATTGTAAAGTTACATAAAAAAAATTAGCAGAGGCAGATATTCACATGGTTTTATTGTACAGGGAGGGAGGAAGCTAGAGACAGCAACACAAAAATAATATGATCCAAAATACAGCAAAAGCAGTAATATTGTGAAATATTTTTATAATTAAAATAACTTTTTAAAATTTCTATTTGAATATATTTTAAAATGTCATTTATTCCTGTGATTTCAAAGCTGAATTTTAAGCATCATTACTCCAGTCACATGATCCTTCAGAAATTATTCTAATATGCGCAACGCTGACCCCATATGTCATGCTCCCGGAACTGCTTCTGTGTACAACTGCTGGCGCAAGCTAGATTAAAGTGATTATTAAGTTTTGAATATGGATATTTTTCTTACAAAAACGCATCGATTCGCTACAGGAGGCCTTTGTTCACCCCCCGGAGCCGTGTGAGACATTTTTTTTATGGAAAGGTGCTTTTTATTTCACGTCTTTTGGACAGAAGCAATGCAACACCCGCTGAGTGCAACGATAGAGCTTGAAAGATCAAAGACAATTTTTAATATAACTCCGACTGGATTCGTCTGAAAGAAGAAAGTCATA
>NW_015634468.1:111132-111691 GCF_001515625.1 Sinocyclocheilus rhinocerous
TTTCACGTCTTTTGAACCGAAGCACTGCAACACCCGCTGAGTACAACGATAGAGCTTTAAAGATCAAAGACAATTTTTAATAAAACTCCGACTGGATTCGTCTGAAAGAAGAAAGTCATTTACACCTAGGATGCATCGGGTGTGAGTAAAACGCTGCCTAATTTTCATTTTTGGGTGAACTAACCCTTTAAAGAAGGCGGAGCCTCAGCGCACAACTCCTATGATGTAATCGACACAGACAGAGCCGGGGCCAGCTCAGCACTGATGAGGGGGCGGCTGACGTAACGAAAGGGGGCGATGACGTAGCACATAGAAAAAAAAATATGTGGCTCATTCACATATTTGTCGGACCGTAAACAAACCTGCCCGCTAATATTAGAATACTGGGTTCACCAGTCGGGTGAGACGCTGAGCTCTCGTGCCTCCGTTGGTAAAAAAATGTAACCAATCACCATCGAGTGTTCACTTTCAGCACTGAGGAGTGTTGAGAAAAGAAACCTTTCAAGGGAGGCTAGCCTCCCTTCTGATATCAACCAATCATCATAGAGACGTAAATTAC
>NW_015634468.1:111812-112319 GCF_001515625.1 Sinocyclocheilus rhinocerous
ACTATTAGAATACTGGGTTCACACAGATAGTGTTTTGGTTGCGAGACAGGTCAGTGGAAGTTTTTTTTTTTTTTTAACCGCAAGGTCTAGAGACATGTTTTTAGAAGCTGAATTTCTTTGAACTTGAGCGCCGTGTTTTAGATTGATGTATTATGCGCGACAAGCTGTTATAAAGACCTGAGACGAGCGCAGCATTCAAACACAAATTCAAAGACGTCGGTAGCGCATTTAGTTTGAAAAACAATGGAAAGTACCGCAGTGGAATGCGTTCTGAGTGAATGACCCTACTAATGGCACTTTTCCACTGTGTGGTAAGGCATGGCATGGCATGGCACGGCTCGGCTCGGTTTGCTTTTCCACTGCAGTTTAGTACCGCTGTTAGAGGGGGCGGGATTATTCACATGTCGTTATAGTTGCGTCGCCTCTACTGCCGCGACTCCTAAAAAACTTTAGGCTTGTTTGAGATGCGCCTCGCCTCGCCTGAAATGAAGGCGAGAGCAGGCGGCT
>NW_015634468.1:112461-127902 GCF_001515625.1 Sinocyclocheilus rhinocerous
CGCAGCATCACAGTTGTCTGAACCAATGAGCATTAAGCTGTGTCGTCGTCGGTCGTTTCCCATCATGCTTTTGATCAGCGCAGTCGGTGGAGAGCAACTGTGCTCGACTGCACAATCCGACACAGCCGCCTCGCCGTCGCGAGAGTTTTTTGGCACACGTCATCATGACATCAGAGCAAGTCGGACGTAACTCGAATACTTTTCTAACCGGCATGCATCTCGCGGTGATCACCGGTGATCGGTTCTGCGATACAATACAGATTTTTCAAAGCAATTTTACGGTAATAAACAGAAAAGAAAAACTGTCAATGTTGCAATATTCTTCAACATACAATATAGAGTCATTATTTAGCTCAGTTAAATTCACTAAATTAATTTTCAAAAAGTCTAAAGAGCCAAAAGTGCCCATAATTGATTTGTTCAGCTCTTAGAACTGTTGCTCTGCTATGACAGTAGCTCACCTTAAAGAGAAAGCTGATCATAGAGACAGAAAGCTATGCTAATGTAATTCTTGCGTTATGAAAATGCTCTGCTTTCACATTACCCTTGTAGAAGATGTTTCAGGCCTTAAACTTTCCCACACACACACGTGAACATTTTCGAGTTGTTATTTCCTAGTTTCAGAGTGCGACCTGAGCTGTTACAATGATGACTCTTCCAGTCTTCCACTGATAAGTAAAATCCTGCCTCATACAGGTGAGACTGTAAAAGGCATCATTATCCCGCCTGACAGAGAGGTGAGGGACGTGGAGAGACACATAGGTTATCAGTGTCTGGACAGAGTTTAATTTGTGGCTTCACGATTCTCTCCTGCCAATCAGTAATCAGCAGAGTTTACACGTCACGTTTTGGTAACGGTACGTTCACTTGAAACCTCAACCGAGGTGGTATTAAAAAATGTACCAGGTACTGTACCCAGTGGAAAACCCCCCAAAAGTGAACCGTACGGAGCTTACCGTATATAATCACCTGTGATGTATGTATATCAACTCAAGTCACAGAGAGTATATTTATATAGGGCTTTATACAATACAGATTTTTCAAAGCAATTTTACGGTAATAAACAGAAAAGAAAAACTGTCAATGTTGCAATATTCTTCAACATACAATATAGAGTCATTATTTAGCTCAGTTAAATTCACTAAATTAATTTTCAAAAAGTCTAAAGAGCCAAAAGTGCCCATAATTGATTTGTTCAGCTCTTAGAACTGTTGCTCTGCTATGACAGTAGCTCACCTTAAAGAGAAAGCTGATCATAGAGACAGAAAGCTATGCTAATGTAATTCTTGCGTTATGAAAATGCTCTGCTTTCACATTACCCTTGTAGAAGATGTTTCAGGCCTTAAACTTTCCCACACACACACGTGAACATTTTCGAGTTGTTATTTCCTAGTTTCAGAGTGCGACCTGAGCTGTTACAATGATGACTCTTCCAGTCTTCCACTGATAAGTAAAATCCTGCCTCATACAGGTGAGACTGTAAAAGGCATCATTATCCCGCCTGACAGAGAGGTGAGGGACGTGGAGAGACACATAGGTTATCAGTGTCTGGACAGAGTTTAATTTGTGGCTTCCTGGAACTGCAAACAGCAAACCCTGAGTGAGTAATACAGTCAGGAGCTGACATCAGGCTATCATGTTCATCCTTCCACTACCACTGACAATGACACAAAGTTCATCTATTATTAATGCAGAACCTCATGCTCAACAAATTGCAGGAACTGTGCGAGTGTGTTTGTGTTGCGGAATATATGTGCGAGAGTGTGTTCCAGGGACAAATAAACTACCTCCTTACACTTCCTGTACATCTGCACTGTTTGAAACAAATTGCTCTGATTGGATTGGTGAGGCATGGTGGGCCAAGATGCCACAACTGCACTGGTCTGAGCCCATGAGGAAGAGCATTTTGTCCTTCATCCCAGAACTGTCTTCCGGCCTCTCCCCCGCGTGCCAACATGTCAATCAGCCATAATTGCTATCCTGGAGGAACAATATTAGGCCTTGGAGCTCTGACCGCATGGATTCCTTGCAACACCTAATCTGTTAATGAGAGCCGCTCTGCTATTTTCAGCCCCGCCGCAGACAGAGATGCCATCACCGCCATCGAAGAGGAGGAGGAGGAGGAAGGGCCCACACGGCTAACGGTGACAGCAGAGGACAAGAGGACCGATGGTGCTGAGAAATGCAGCATCCAGCCTCATAAAAGCTTCGTTAATCCCACCCTCGTTATCAGGTTTGTTCAGCGCCTCCAAAAAATTAGTCTCTCACACAGGGCAGAGCGAGGTAAGATTTGTCTTAATCTAGGAACCTGTGTATGATTTTTATATTTAGGAAGTGGCCAAATATTTGTCTAATTATAACAAATTTTTTAACAAATTTAAAAATATATATATGATTCAATTCATGAACAATTTACCGAATGCAATAGATATTTTTTGGACCAGTAAATTGTTTATGAATTGAATCATATATATTTTTTTACATTTTTAAAAAATTTGTCAAATTATTTACTGAAGCATTTTCACCTCAAAGTACCCAGAGTTGTACAGTGGTTTTGAGGTAAGTTGTGTGTGACTTGACTAATAGTAATAGTAAACTCTGCATCCAGTAAAGGTTAAAAAAAATACTAGTACATTGGTTATTAAGAGAAACTGAGAGGACTATGAAAGACCTAGAGAGACTTGAGGACAAGGAAAACGTTAACCCTTTTTCCTGCTGGTTTATGGATGTTTATATAAAACAACATAAATAATATGCAGTTAATTAAGACTCTGTCATCATGTTGTCCCAAACCTTATTTTTTTCTTTCTTCTGTGAAACATAAAAATAAATTATTTTGAGACATGTCTTTGTTTGTTTGTTTGTTTGTTTGTTCCATACATTACAAGTCAACAGCAACCAAAACTAATTTGGTTACCAATTTTCTTCAAAATATCTTCTTTTGTTTTCTGCAAAAGAAAGTAAGTCATATGGGAGAATGAGGGTGAATACATGTATTACTGTATTATTATTGTATTAAATGTATTATAATGTATAAATATATTGACATTTAAATCATGCAAATATTTTGCAATGATTCAACAATCCCTAACACAGTGCAAGTTGTGCCACTGGACCTTTTTTTAAGCAATTCATTTCAATGGCTTTTGCTGTAAAAAAAAATAAATAAAAAAGGAACAGCTTAAGTAAACAAGTGCCACATCTCAGCCCACACACTCCTGTTCACACACTCAAGTCTCTATTCTAAACTGTCTCTTCAGAGCGATGCCCAGAATCTATCTAATTTTTGTAGCTCTTTGCATCCTGTATTTGTGATCAGTGGATGTTTTATCAACTTTTTCAAGATTACACTCAAATTCATAGTAGCTTATAGTAGTAGATTTATAGTAGTATATTTACATTTAAAGCTGTTTAATCATCAAATCATTGTACTTTAAAAGCTAAATAATTGTATTGAATGCTTGAAAAAGAGAGAAAGAGGACAAAAAAGACAAAAGCTGATGGGATCCTCAATGTTTTTGCTTTCCAACAGAGGAATATGTACAAGGCACATAAAGGAGCTACACAAACAATCCTTAACAGATACAAGGTTTTTTAATTATCTAACTCAATCAGCGAGAGACCAGTGGATCAATGGATCCCCATTACACTGGCCGGTGGAGCATCAAGACAGGGCCAGTTTACATCAGTTCAAACGGCCAGCCAGGCTGCAGCTAAGTGACAGATTACTGTTTGTGGCTAATCTGAGGCAGTCACCGCGTTTGAACAGAACACATCTTTAATTCAGGCGGTGAGGCGAGTGTGGGCTGCTGGCCCTGTCACCAGGCCCAAACAACCTCTCTGAAATATTTATGGCCCCTGACCTCACACTGGACATGATGCCATGTGATGTGCGGAATTTGGGTGGAAATGTGGTTATTTTTGTTCCACAAATTATAGGCTTTGGTGAAATGTGACCCTGGACCGTCATAAGGGTACATTTTTTGATTTATACATTTGAAATGTAAGATTTATACATCATATAATTTATAAATAAGCTTTCCATTGATGTATAGTTTGTAAGGATAGGACAATATTTGGCCGATATACAACTATTTGAAAATCTGGAATCTGAGGGTGCAAAAAAATCAAAATACTGAGAAAATCGCCTTTAAAATTGTCCAAATGAAGTTCTTAGCAATGCATATTACTAATCAAAAATAAAGTTTTGATATATTTACGGTAGGAAATTTACAAAATATCTTCATGGAACATGATCTTTATTTAATATCCTAATGATTTTTGTCATAAAAGAAAAATCAATAATTTTGACCCATACAATGTTTTTTTGGCTGTTGCTAAAAATATACCCAAGCGACTTAAGACTGGTTTATTGGTCTAAGGTCACAAATAATAAACAGTTTGTGTGCTTTATGACTCAGGTTTTGTAAGTTGGCATTCACTTCATGTTATCGCCCCCACTTTTCATATAAAGTATATAGATGTGTATGGACAACAATGTGATACATTTACTAAGGACACAGACTACAAATGTTTGCATAAGACCTATGAATTGTGGGTAGCTGCTTAAAAACACAGTCCACCTCAAAATGAAACTGTTTCGGTTCCCATTGACTTCCACTGTAATTTGGATGTCAATGGGAACCAAAATGGTTTGGTTCCCAACATTCTTCAAAATATTTTCTTTTATGATTTAGGTTATTTTAGGTTTGGAACAACATTAGGATGAGTAAATGAAATAATTTTCGTTTTTGGGGGGAGACTATCCCTTCAAAGACACTACACAGAAACCCTATTTTAACGTCACAAGATACTTTTTTTGTGTAATTACTCTGCCCGCTGGATAGTAAATCTGTAAATGAGAATAACTTGTGCATAAAGTAAAGACTTTAAAGTCCAAATGAAATCAAAATGTACACCATTTACTTTGTTAGCGCACATTGCTAATCTTAAAGTGTATAGTTAATCCGTGCAAAATAATCCACAAGAAAAAATTGCTTGTCTGGGTAATCTTTAATCAAAATCTGACATTCCTTTTATGATGACGTCTTGGATAGAGTATCCTTAACCACGCTCCTCCAACTGTTAATTTGCTGTGAGTGAAAGAGCACTAAAATAAAACCCCGCCCTCTAGTCAATATTCTGTTTCAGTTGGAAATATGTCACAACACTAAAGTCATGCAATTTTTTGTTCATGAGGACTTTAAAATTTCACACTTATAATTTAGAAGGGGAGTTAGCATGCACATTTGCGGGGTTAACTCTGCATTGTGGTCCCAACCATGTAATGTGTGAAACAATGCATTGTTAGAATGTTGATGCTTAGCAACAGACAATCCTTCAGAAATTGAACAGTGAATCATATGATAGTGCATATACAATGCATGTGTTGTGATTTTCTGTTTATACATTTCTCTTGTAATAGTGTCTAAACCATTACAGTATGGATTTCCCTCCATCTCATCCATTCTGCTTTTCACTTCCTGCCCTCCATCTGAATTTTGCGCGTCATCAGAATCACGCGATTGCAAAAACCTATATGCTGAGTTGGTGCTCAAGTAACATTTCTTATTATTATCAATCCTGAACGTATTTGTGCTGCTTAACATTTTGTGGAAACAATATTAACTTTTCATTTAACAAAATATTTTGTAAAATTATAATAGTCTGTACTATCACTTCCTGAATGAGAGTATTCAAGAAAGAAAGAAAAATCTTACTGAACCCAAAACTTTTGAAGACAGAAAACTTTGTTTCCACTTAATTAATAATAATTGTGCTTCATTATCAAATATTTTATATTTTAACAAAAACCTGACTTTGTCATAAATGAACATGATCCCTCTGACTATAATACTAATAGTATCCTGCTACTGAACAGTATTTATTTGCTCTGTGTACATGCTTTTAAAGAGGTGTTATCTAAGCCCTTCCTGATTAACAATTGTTTGATAGAGGTAAAAAGGGGAAGTGGGGGTCCAAAAGCATCAGTAAATAGAAATTGACCACCATCTGTGTCACATCATCTACCTCATTATGGAAGGCTGATGACCATTGATCTTTCTCAACACACTCTGATCTACAGAAACAAGAGGGGAACAATCTCATTTCCTCTCGTAGGTCAGGGTCACAGTCAGATAATTTGGAAACGAAGAGAGCTACAGTACAAAAAACTAACATTGCATTTAAAATAATCCTGAAACACAAAAAAAATGAAGAATTACTGTATGTAGGCTAATATACATGTTTTAACATTTAAAAAGATGATATTGAGGGATTTTTTTGAATGAACCCCTTTCCTCTGAATACCCTTTCATTTCCTGATATTATGAAGCCACACATTGTTTCTGGGGGGTTAAAATTACCCATGGAAATAGGTCATCATTAGTGTGCTTGTGCAATTAGCAAAAAGGCATGAAATGGTGAAGAACAGCTGTGCCGTGGCTTAGTGTGGGATGCGGCTGGCACAAGATAAAGGATGTGCGATAATAAATAACCTCATTTTGATAACACCACATGTCAGCTCGGTTCATTTACAATCTACCATCCAATATGACAGATATAGACTAGACATGCCTCTCTTTCATCAGAATGCATTATGCCAAAAACTGTCTGATGATTCGAAGACTTTCTAGCATGCCACTGATTTAAATGGAAAGTGAGTTTAGTTTAAAAAGACATTAATCGTCCTGTGAATATAGCTTGGAAATATTTGCGATTACATCAGTCATTGCATCACCTTCATCCCCAAAGAGGATTTGCTGTACATCTCCCTGTGTCTGGGATAACTGCAGCGTCATTTATTTTCTAAGGCTCTCTTTCTTCAAAAGTTCACCAAACCTATGCTGGAGTGCAGGGGATTTTAAACTAATTGACTGTACCGTGCTCATTCCGGAGACACGGAACTTCAAGCCAATTTATTTTGCCTAAAATAATGCACATTTTAAAGAGGTGTTTTTGGACATGGTTCATGAGAAGCCCATTAATTATATGCATTTGGGCCAAACTTTATTCAGACAGCGTGAAAGAGCTGCGTGTTCGCTTCTCACCCTCTCCATAGAGGCCCGTTGTTTAATTGTTGGCAATTTACCCTCTGGATCGTATTTTCAACGAGAGAGACTTGAGTTTCACTGTGTCGATCATGTGTGGAGAGCATTTTCTTCACAGTGGACTGGAGTCCCAACATGTCGATCATGTTTGGAGAGAAAGCAACTCGATATATATTTGTGCAGAAAGTGAACATCCACAGGGTGCAGTTCGAAATTTCACTCGTTCGGTCTCTCTCACCTCCCAATTAGTAAGCATAACATACAAGAATATCATTGAGGGATAAATAACTGCTCTGTAGATGGCAATAGTGCAGACAGATACCCAAACAGCCGATCACGCTGGCACCTTTCACGTCTCATTTCCTTTCTCTGGAGCCTTGGAAAGAAAAGAAGACACTGACAAATCTAAAATGAGAGATAAATTAGATTCAGATGTGGCTAGTGTTTTGTTATTATGATGAGGTTGGCCAGTATCATATTTTCCACGTTTGAAAAAAGGCAGTCTTGTCTAGCTAATGGAAAGTTTAGGCAGAGGAGTCGTTTGTCATTCGTTTTCCGCCACATAATTATTTGGGGTCGCGTCGATTGAATATCTGATTCGGCTAATGAATTCGGAGGATTAATTTCACTGCAACAAGGCATCAATTGTTTCCAGTAAAGGGATGCTGAGTGCAGGGATGCCGCACAATGTTTTTTGTTCAGTAAACTGATCATATGCTGTTGTGTACTAATGGTGTTTGCAGAGGGCTGCATTGATCTGCAGGCTCTCTACTTTGCATTGTCCAAACGATATTCGAGATGCCGATGAGTAATAGCAAAGTACAGTCCCGTCTCCCCACCGCAACGATATGTTGTGGCCAGGTACTAATAATTCTGGATTTGCAAAGTGAGTTTTATGGGACTCGGTTCCACTGTGGGCTGCTGGTCTGAAACCTCAGCGGTTGACGGCTGTGTTGTTTGTGTCGCCTTCCATGACTAGCCTAGACGAGCGGCTTCATTGGCTATGACATATAGCAGGTAGAAGGAGGGAGAGGAAAGTTCATGACATTCACTGTGCAGAAGGAAGGTTACAGAAAGTACTGTATCCATTTGAATGAATAGTAAGTACTGTAAGCATCCAGGTTGCAACATACAATATTCAGTAAGAGCAGTTCTTCAACTAAATACTTATATGCTTCACCACAAGTTAATTGTTTATGTTATATATACAAGGAGGTGGGGTAATATAATACATACAAAAGCTTCTCCATGACTTTAATCACATAAGTGTCACTGGTAATGTTTTCTCAATGAGATGAAATGAAAAGACAAAGCTTATTAAGAGAGATAACACTTGCTGTTGTGTATGAACGTAAGAAAATGTATCATGCATATATTTCTCAATCATTTTTGAGTGATCGCTTGAAAAGATCTGTGGAATATGACACTGAAGCTTTAATTTAGAGTTGAACTCAAACAAAACTTTTACAATCCATTATTTCATATTGCTCTTTAATGCCAGGGTTTTCATGTTTTGATGCCAAGGACCCCTAACTAAGATAAAACAGTTCCTAAAACACCATATATATATATAAATAATATAATTAATTGCATTATAAAATATATTCATTATATTATATTGATATACATTTATTAGATTACATTAATATATATTCTATTAATATACAATATATAATATTCAAATGTAAAATGTTCTTTTTATAATGGAACTGTATTATATTGCCATTTTACTAAAACTCAAACAAATTATTTAAAAATGTAGAAAATATTAATTTTATTAAGTTACAGCATATGGTTTTCAGCAGAATAAAATAATTGTGATTAATCTCATGATTTCTGACAGGTCTTTAGAAAGTAGAAGTAATTAATTTTGCACATTAACATGTTAACTTCAACAAAAAAAAAAAAGAAGAAGAAGAAGAAGAAATAAAATCCATCTTTTGATTGTTCATTTGTTATGTAGAAAACACAAAAGTGTTCCCATTTGGTTAGGAAAATGAGGAAAACAGCATGTAATTTTGTGATTACAGGAAAGTGAATGGAGGAAATTTCTGAAAAATAAAAAAAATAAAGGAGAGTGTGAAAAGACAAATGAAAAACAAAAGTGAACGTACTGGTCAACTTTTAAATTCAGTGCAATACATGCTTGCTAATATCTGGTTCTGTTGTATTTTGCAGTAAATTCAAATCAATATCTTTTATAATTATCCCAGATATACCGTATGCTCATATTTCCTGTATAATTGATTAGCATTGCTATATTCAATAAACATTACAGACATCCTCAGTACTACTTATGTACAAATAGACCTTAATAAGCATGGGAACTAACAAAATCACTCCAGTCACATTTTCGGTCAATTTTGCAGCTCTTCATGACCCTGAATGTGCATTCTCAGACAAGACAGCCCACTGGGGAATCAGCCTGTGCTGGTTAGAGCCCAGAATGCAAGCCATATGCACTCAAATACAAACCAGAGGAAGCCTATTAGTAATGAGGAGAAGACTTGAATTCCTTGGGCATTGGCAAACTGATTCTACACTGAAAAAAAATTGAGGAAAGCAGAAAAAACACGACTTACTATCAGTTTTTTTGGATCTATGTTGGATGTGGGGGATGAGATCTGGGTATTGAGTCGATTAAAACCAGTGGAGTATCAGCAGATTTTTCCTGTTAATTAAGGCATATTACACAAAAACAGCGGAAGCACTCTCGAGGGGTAACTCACTCTGTCTCCCTGTCTTCATTCAGCTTTGATTACAGTTTACAACTGTTATTCAGGTCAAAAGTACAGTTAAGATTATTGACCATTACTGCCAATGGCAGATTCCATATGCATCCCTGAATTATAATGTACATTGTACAACTAAAGCTATTGCAAATAATACTGTAAATAAATTGTTTATTTACCACAGGGGTTTCCAGTTCTCCTCCTGGAGGGCCACTGTCCTGTAAACTCCAATCCCAATTAAACACAACTGAAACAGCTAATAAAGGTCTTCAGTATTACTCGAAATGTCCAGACAAGTGTTTTTGGTTGGCTGAAACAAAGATATGCAGGATGTTGGCTCTCCAGGAGCAGGATTGGACTCCTCTGATCTACTGTAAATAAAAAAGGACAGTGGAGTGGGGTTGACTATGACACTCAAGATAAACAAATGTTGGATGGAACATTTTGGCCATTTCATACACACTGTCCAGAAACAAAATGGTTTTAGATTTTAGATACTTAGCATTATTGCATTTTAATTACCTCCTACGGCACAAACCTCATCCTAATTTAGTTTATCGTCAACTGATTTCTACTTGTGGAGTTCATAAAATCCAAACAAGAGTAAAGTTTGGGCTTCCCATGAGAATACTGGATCAGACATTTCTTCAGAGCACTTACCAAATTTATGCCAGCAAAGTGTAGGACTCATTTCACAACCACAAGTTTATAGGTTTTTTCTCACTGGTACAGACGGACAGCCTCCACATTCCTCGCTTCTCTAAAAGACAAAAAGAAAAAAAACAGCACATTCTACTAGTGTGTTACATAAAGAGGTTTCACCGGACTACACAAAACTAACCAAAATCTGTCCAGATTTGCAAGGCCTATTATATAAACTGACAGTACAGTATCAGTTCTATGCATGTGTATAGCACAACCTCACACAATAAGGTCTATTTAATGTGTAAACAATAGTAATACAACAATTAGCTCTGGGTCTCAATGTTGATTGGTCAAGGCGTGCTGAAACTGATTATATTTATGATGTCTTTAGGCGCAAATGCATTCGTAAAAAATTTATTCTACATTTGTTTTTATATAATTTTCATTTTGTCACTTATTTATGCATGGCATCTATCTAAACATTTATCTGCATAAAGCACATTGTAAAAGGTGAGAGATACGATGTTTATAAGCTAATTCATACATGCATATAACTGAAATACCGCATTAAAAGGTAAAACGACTTTGCTAAATGATTCATTAACATTCACAGCGACAGACTTGTTTACCGCTATTTCGACACACCGCTTTCAACGTCATAACTCGGCACTTTGGACATTGAACAGTTCGTTTCAAGGAACCGGTTACAAAGATTCAAGGATTTGTTGATGTAGGCTAATTACGTTTTCAAGTAGTCAGCATCCCTGAGTGGTATGTTTTTGTTGTTGTTTTAACTACTTTATTAAACCACTTCAATTAACAAAAAGGCTGTTGAAGTAGGCCTACATCCTCAATAAATCCAATCTGCATACATGTAAATAAATAAATAAATACTTAAATAATACATACCGAATATATAAAAGCAAATTAAAACAAATTAAATAATAATAATAATAATAAAACACTTAAGAGAGAGTTTTAAGACACATTCCTGTATTAAGCATTAAAACTATTTTCATATTATTTTTAAATGGCACAAAACTTGACAACTTCAACAAATCTACATTTGTGTAAATAAAACCTACCTATTATTTAAAAAATCTAATTAACTTTTTATAATAAATGTGTCCAAATTTATTTTGTTCAGCTCGTAAAACTAAAGTACATATATTCCTTTTTTTTTTCTTTCTTTTTTACATTTCTGCTATTGAAGTAATTTAGTTTTGACTTGGTACCAATTCTAAATGCTCAAATCAGCACATGTCCAAAAAAAAAAATAATCGATGGATCTCAGTTCAATGAGTCGACTGATTCAGTCTGATTCACGAACGGATAGTTAAGTGAACAATTTAAATTTAACAATAAAAAAAAAGTTCCCTGTTTGCTTCATTATAACATGATCAGAGTGCAACATGACATATTTAAATAAGAATGAATGGAATTCTGTGTCCATTCGAAAAACCATTGGCATACAGTATGATGCACTTTGACTTGCTCTCCCTTGTGAGCCGTGCGTTAGTCTGCTGCGATGCATGAGCCATTGTGAGCATGGCAAATGTTATACCAAAACAAACAGCATTCAGGTTACAGGACAATCGATCTCCAGTCATTAGCCATGTGCGTGTGGCGCCACTGGATGACCAGCTGAGCTTGGGGGTAACCCAACCTGCCCCTAATGAGACAGCACCCCAGCAAGCCACAGATAATTGATTCTGGTCAGAAAGGCTTTGTGTCACAGGAAACGGGACAAAATCTGGAGGCCAAGATGGACGCAAAGATTTAAAGCAAACTGATAAGAGCTCAGGACAGGACATAATTTATTATTCATCCCTCTGTGCTGACATTCCTGGAACATGTGGCGCAAAAAGTCTTTTTTTTTTCTATCTAAAAGTACTGGACAGAAAACATTTTATGCATTGTGAAGTTAGGTGAATCACTCTACTCAGTAACAAAGGTAACACTTGAAATATTTTTTCAGTGTGACATACATCATTCATAAAGAAACTTGGCTAGTTCAGACTGAATATATTCCCATTAGCGCTCTACTATACCCATAACTCTCGGCTTGTCTTTGCCTGACTATGTGGAGCACACGGACACACTGTCTACTAATAAACCCCGGAATGGCAATGAGGAAGCGCATAGAACAAACTGTCAGACCAAATTGGAAATCATAAAGTATTCTATAAATACAAGTTGTGTCTTGTCCTCACCTAGCTTAATTTACTCCATTTTCTACATGGAGTTAGTGAGTCCTCCTCCACATTAGGGCAGTTCATTTACAGTAGGAGTCTAGTGAGGACTGGTACATTACCATGGGGCAGAAGCCGGATCTCTAATAGACGGGAAGAGAACTGGAGGGCAGGTCCCGCTTGTGGAATACTGATGATTAAGTCTGTCCTGGGTCCTAAGAGGAGAGTAAGTGCTAAACAGCCAGCCGGATTTGGAACACGCTTGTGCAAGCAGTCAGTGCAGAAGACTCAATGAGATAATGATGTACCTGTCTTCCACTATAACTCTAATCATTTCTCACCTCCAGATAAGGCCTTTATAAGGTCACAACTAATTCACTGCTAGGAATTAAATATCCTGTATTGTTTTAATGAAGGGTGCTTTTTTAAGAAAAAAAAAGTAGAAGAAGAAGAAGATATAAGAAAGGAAGGAAAGAAACAAGCTAGGCGGAGCACAATTATCAACCATGACATTTTTCATAAAAGTTAACTATACTGGGGTCAGTGACAAAGAAGAGTGACCATGATAAAGAAAATAAAAATGTGAAAATTCTGCGTTTTTAGAAATGTAGTCTTTGAATCAATGTTGTTTTTTATGGTTTTGAAATAATAACTTCAGTTTTCAAATTTCAGTTTAATGACTAAAAATGTCATGTGGTGTAACTAAGAAGTAAAATCAATAACATATTTTCCATACACTTTGAATAAATGTTAGTGCACACACCATTAAAATAAATGTGTAAAAATATTTGTAAAGGTAAAAGGTAATATAATCACATACCGGTTTAGGGGAGACACAAGATATTTTACAACCTGAACCAACCTTGCCTTGTCATTGAGCATTTTTTCCCTACGGTTTGAATAAACACGGGTGTTTACAATATTATAAAAAATATTGTAGAAAAATTTATTTTTCTTTTTTCTTTTTCAACCTGACAACCTGATATTTTCCACATCTGATATTTTAACAGACTTGTTGACCTTAAAGGGATAGTTCACCCAAAACTGAAAATTCTGTCAATAATTACTTCGTTAGTTCCAAACCCGTAAGACTTTTGTTCTTCTTTGGAACACAAATTAAGATATTTTTGATGAAATCCGAGAGCTTTCTGACCCTGCATAGACATCAAAGGTCCAACCACGGTCAAGGCTCAGAAATGTAGTAAGAACATTGTTAAAATGGTCCATGTGACATCAGTGGTTCAACCGTAATTTTACAAAGCTACAAGAATACTTTTGCTGAGCAAAGAAAACAAAAATAACGACTTTATTCAACAATTATTCTCTCCCGAGTTACCATCTTCCACCATTATTGAGAGTAACACGACGCATGCGCGTGATGCTGCTGACGTAGAACGCTCACTTGCGCTGCGCCTTGTTTACGAGCAGAAGCATGTGCATGCATTGTGTTACTCTCGATAATGGCAGTAGATGGAGTCACAATCAGCAATTTTTCAAAAATTAGTTATTTTTATGTTCACATTTTCCATTAAAAGATCTTCAGAATGATGTATGATTTGTTGGACTCGGACAAAAAATGACTGAGATACGCCTGTTTGAAGTCGATAGAGTCAGCAAAGTCAATTTTGAGAAAAATCGAGTTAAAAGTTTTCTGAAGGTTGCAAAGCAAAATCACCTGAAACGTTGCATCATTCCTCTATTTCTTTTCTTAATAATAATTTCTATATTAATAGTTGCAATATAGCTATTTTTTATTGTATCTTTGTTACTATAAATAAGAACAGTTGCAAAAAAAAACCGTAGAACAAATAAAGTAAAAACATAAATAGTGCATTACCTTTTTCATTTTACATCTAGGCTAAACAAAGAAACATTAATAATCAATGGTAAAAATCCCTTTAGTGTGTTCATTACAAATAAATTGATTATTAAAACTACAAAAGCAGTTCAATCAAGAGCAGCGAGCGATTCTTTTATTGTTAGATTAGATTAACATTAAGCAACCTATATTAAGACCTACTGTGATACATGGATCTAATATAATGTAACACATCAGATGTTCCCTTTCAGGAACTCGAGCTGCGTCGAAACGTTATGGGAACGCCTTCAGCATGACCACGCTCTGAATCACTTGTGTAATCAGTCCAATGGATTAAAAGCATGTGCGGTGGATACAGCGGCAGCTTTCTGTCATTCAGCAAGCGCTCTGTGTGTGTGTCAGTCGCTATTTGTTGTGAGTCTTATTCAGTGTTGTTTGTCCACTTATAACCTCCATTATGTCAAAGCTTCAGCCAAAAAGAAGCATTTGGGTGAGAGCAGGCAGCGTTCAGGCTGTGTGTTCCTCCCTGCCCATGCTATATTGCAGGTGGGGACACACAGTTTGTATGCTGTCTGCTTGGGAGCGAAGCATGCAGAGTCAGCTCTCGAGGGAGGAGCGGCTGCGCTCGTGGGGTTCGCATATGGATCCGGTGGAGGGAATGGAGACGGGCGAGTCCCTATCTTCTTCCTCACCCGTTTCGAGGGGGCTGATTGTGCTTTTCCCACTGCAAAATGCTCCGCTCTCACCGGGCAAGCTCCGAGGAGTGTGTCCGTGCCTGTGATCTTGCGGTTCCAGTCCTGATGCTGCTGAGGCACGGCGTCGATTGAGATCGCAGGGATCGCACATGATCTGGCGGACGGGTTGGAGACGGGCTCTCCCTATCTCCACCCGCATTCCCTAGATCTAGCACTCTCTCTCGGGGTTCGGAAACCCGGTTTCTTCCCCCTCTGAGTGAGAGCTCGCTGCTGCAGCTATCTTTCTCCGAGGAGATTGATATTGTTTGT
>NW_015634468.1:127983-129043 GCF_001515625.1 Sinocyclocheilus rhinocerous
TCGAGTAAGAGCACGTGTTTACCTCTCTTCCTCCAAGGAGGTTGAGGTGGTCAGCGGGGGCTGCTGGGCGGGAGCAGTCCCAACCTACCATGTTCCAGCTCCTCTTTCAGTGAGCGTCACTTCTCGTACTCCCCAGAATTTAGAATTAGAGTGGCGCTCCCAGGCCGAAGGCTTCTAGCAGAAGGCGGATCTGCGGACCGTCATTCTCGCTGGATAGTCTTCGGCTAAAACGTCCTGACGCCTAGGGCCCAGGACTTCAGAGGGCAGGCCCCTTTGGGGAAGAGCGGTGTACACCTCATTATACGGTGCCCGTCTCTCCTCAGTGCCCTCAGGAGATCATTCTGCCAACCCTGCCACCTATGGTGCTTCAGGGCGCAGCAGTCTCCAGCGAGCGCTTCTCTCAGTCACCACCCGGAAACGTAGCAGTACTAAGAGGCTCGCTACCTCTTCGGAGGTCTCTAGAGTAGTTAGTTTAGCCATCCCCTGCCGGTTCGCCGCTTCAGGGCACCGACCTAGCCGCTCTGTTTACACCAGAGGTCAGTCTCGAGAGACTGATTCCCTTAGTAGACTATTTGGCAGCGTGGAAACTACTGCCAAATGTGTCTCGGTGGGCCCCGAGCAGGCTCTGGTAATGAAACAAGGAGTAAACCCTCTCTTGAGGAAAGAGGCCATTGAGGTGTTCCCTCCTCTCGACAGGGAGTCCGGGTTCTACAGCCGGTACTTCATCATTCCAAAGAAGGATGGAGGGTTGCACTGCGAGAGACCTCCTCTCACTTTAGAGAGTGGTCATGCTGAGGCCTCCGCTCCAAGAGCGGACGTTTTTCTGCGAGTGTTGTCAGGTCTCCTCTCGCTAAAGAGAGTTTCTGAGGCCCTTTAGAGAGTCGTTATGCTGAGACCTGCACTCCTAGAGCTTGGCCCATCTCCATCCTTCCCCATCACAGGAAGTTCCTGAGGTTGGCTTTCAGGGGCAAAAAGCTTACCAATATCAGGTTCTTCCCTTCTGCCTTTTGAGGTTGGCTTTCAGGGGCAAAAAGCTTACCAATATCAGGTTCTTCCCTTC
>NW_015634468.1:129137-150555 GCF_001515625.1 Sinocyclocheilus rhinocerous
GCCAAGAAAAGTGTGCTTTCTCCAGTACAGAGAACCACTTATCTGGGCGTGGTGTGGGATTCGACCACGATGCAGGCCCATCTGTCTCCTGCTCGGATCGAGTCGATCCTCACGGCAGTCACGAGAGCGAGAGAACGCCGGTAACTCACTGTCAAGCAGTTCCAGAAACTGCTGGGTCTGATGGCAGCTGCGTCCAATGTGATACCTTTTGGCCTGCTGTACATGAGACCCCTACAGTAGTGGCTCAAGACCAAGGGGTTCTCCCCGAGGGGAGACCCGCTTCCCATGCTCAAGGTCACGAGGCGCCGCCTACGTGCCTTAGACATGTGGAGAAAACCTTGGTTCTTGTCTCAGGGCCCGGAGCTGGGAGCTCCTTGTCGCCGCGAAACGCTAGCGATGGACGCGTCCCTCACTGGTTGGGCAGCGGTCATGAGTGGCCACCCTGCCTATGGTCTGTGGAGCGGTCGCCATCTCACGTGGCACATCAACTGCCTCGAGATGCTGGCCGTGTTTCGAGCTTTGAAGCACTTCCTCCCGGACCTAAGAGATCGTCATGTGTTGGTGCGCACCGACAACACAGCAGTGGTCTCTTATATCAACCACCAAGGAGGTCTGCGTTCGCGCCCCTTGTACAAGCTGGCGCACCAGATCCTTGTGTGGTCCCAGGGCAAACTCCTCTCGCTGAGAGCAGTAGACTGCTGGGTCTGATGGCAGCTGCGTCCAACGTGATAACTCTTGGCCTGCTGTACATGAGACCCCTACAGTAGTGGCTCAAGACCAAGGGGTTCTCCCCGAGGGGAAACCCGCTTCACATGCTCAAGGTCACGAGGCGCCGCCTACGTGCCTTAGACATGTGGAGAAAACCTTGGTTCTTGTCTCAGGGCCCGGTGCTGGGAGCTCCTTGTCACCGTGTAATGCTAGCGACGGACGCGTCCTTCACCTGTTGGTCTGTGGAGTGGTCGCCATCTCACATGGCACATCAACTGCCTGGAGATGCTGGCCGTGTTTCTAGCATTGAAACACTTTCTCCCAGACCTAAGAGATTGGCATTTGTTGGTGCGCACCAGCAACACAGCGGTGGTCTCTTATATCAACCACCAGGAAGGTCTGAATTCGCGCCCCCTTTACAGGCTGGCGCACCAGATCCTTGTGTGTTCCCAGGGCAAACTCCTCTCGCTGAGAGCAGTTCACATCGCGGGGCATGTCAATATGGGAGCAGACATCCTGTCGAGGCCCGGGGAGTGGAGGCTTCACCCCGAGGTGGTGAAGCAGATATGGAGAGTTTTTGGCCAGGCTCAGGTGGACCTGTTTGCGACTCGGATGACATCGCACTGTCCCCTCTGGTTCTCTCTGAGTCATCCAGCTCCACTGGGGCTGGATGCTATGGTACAGTCTTGGCCGAGGCTTCGTCTGTACGCCTTTCCGTGGTGAAGCAGATATGGAGAGTTTTTGGCCAGGCTCATGTGGACCTGTTTGCGACTCGAGAGACATCGCACTGTCCCCTCTGGTTCTCTCTGACTCATCCAGCTCCACTAGGGCTGGATGCCATGGTACAGACGTGGCCGAGGCTTCGTCTGTATGCCTTTCCCCCAATCACTCTGCTCCTGGGAGTTCTGGAGAGAGTGAGCCGGGACCGGGTCCGTCTACTGTTAGTGGCCCCATTCTGGCCGGGCTGAGTATGGTTCTCAGGCCTGATTTCCCTCCTCGAACGGCTCTCCATGGGAGTTTCCTGTCAGGAGGGATCTCCTCTCACAGGCAGAGGGTACGATCTTTCACCTCCGCCCAGAGCTGTGAGTGTGGCCTCTGAGGGGGCACAACTCGTAGCTTCCAGTCTCTCAACTGAGGTTGTTGATACCATCCTCCAATCCAGAGCTCCCTCCACGAGGAAACTGTAGCCTTGAAGTGGAAGCTTTTCACTTCTTGGTGCGGAGACTGCCAGCTCGACCCAGTTGACTGCCCAGTTGGTACAGTGCTGGAGTTCCTGCAGGCCCGTTTCTCTGCAGGGTTGACCCACTCCACCCTGAATGTATATGTAGCGGCCATTGCGGCCTACCATGCCCCTCTCGGTGGCCACACCCCCTTGTTACACGTTTCCTCCGCGGTGCACTGAGGCTGAGGCCTCCGGCCAGAGAAGCTTATGATAAGCGGTGGATCAGGATGCTATTCCATAGCCTCGAGTCCTCTGATCTCCTTTCTCCTTTGGGGGTCAAGGCTCACTCCTTCTGAAGTTGGCCTTTGGGCGGGATGTCCCCGCCTACTTTATCAGGTGCCTACCTGCATTCTGTGCCACTCCTGGCTCCTTTCTCTCACTTTAGCTGTGATCTTCCACAGTAGGTAGGGATTTGTAAGTCTGGCGGCGTGGGCATACTTGTTCCCATAGCGTTTCGACGCAGCTCGAGTTCCTGAAAGGGAACGTCTCAGGTTATGCATGTAACCATGGTTCCCTGAGGGAACGAGACATTGCGTCTCAGTGCCATACTTCCGGCATCCCTGCAAGCACTTACTTCATTTCCCAGAAGCTGCCGCTGTATCCACCGCACGTGCCCATTCAAACCAATTAATGGATTCCAGAAGTTACCGAGGGGCTCCACTGAATTTCTGTCTGAAGGAGAAAAGCTACTGGTGAGGTGGAGAGACAACAGTGTGGTCACTGTTGCAAGCAATGTGGAAAATGTCTACTCTGAGGTACCAGTTAAGAGATGGAACAAGGAAAGAAAGGCATATGACTACCTCCAGCAACCTCAAATAATCCGCTCCTACAACCAGCAAATGGGAGGAGTAGATCTACATGATCTTCAGGTGTTCCGTTACCACAGCACAATAAGATCAAAAAAGTGGTGGCGGCCAATTTATGCCTGGACTCTCCACAGTGCTGTGGTCAACAGTTGGC
The DNA here is from genome assembly GCF_001515625.1 of Sinocyclocheilus rhinocerous. NCBI lineage: Eukaryota > Metazoa > Chordata > Actinopteri > Cypriniformes > Cyprinidae > Sinocyclocheilus > Sinocyclocheilus rhinocerous. Next base: position 132,028 of record NW_015634468.1, read on the forward strand.
TGTTCCACAGAGATGTCATGAATGGTGACAGACAATGTTTACTTCTTTGTTAATGGAATAAAATACTTATTTCATACTTTTCAATCATTTTTTTAAATAATTGACATTGATTGTTTAATATCCTTACAAATATCACACAAATTCATATATGTCATATCTGGGAAAAATTTGGGATTAAATGGGTTAAGACGTAACAGATAATGTTTGCGTGAATACTGAAATACTGTAATTCTGTGTATATTTATCAGGATCGCGCACTGTCGGAAGCACCTTTATGCGCGTGCTTCGGATGACAGTCAGCGCGAGAAACGAGCGGAGAAAAGGTACTCCTCTCAGAAAACGTACAAATAAAGGTAATTAAACATCTAAAATTATTATTTGGAGCATTGGGATCGCTAGACGAGGGCTTAATGAACTCATTTTTGTGAAAACCTTAAAATCGACATTTTTCACTTTTTTTGCCTGTAGCTCAAAGTTAGCCCGTGCGCATTCCGACTCATTTTGCCAGCAGGGGTCACAATTGTTGAATAAAGTTGTTATTTTTGTTTTTTGCACACAAAGAGTATTATCATAGCTTCATAAAATTACGGCTGAACCACTGATGTCACATGCACTATTTTGTAGTGATGGCGAAGTGAAGCGTTCTGAACCAAAAAGGTTCATTAATCGAAGCTTTTCAACACAGTTTATGTTGTGGCCATCTAGTGGTCATAAAAATGAATAACACCTTCCAAACTGTTGTGTTCTATTATAGCCGCTGGTTTCACATCTGGTTCTACGACTGATTTTTTGTTTTATTTTATTGTATATAAATAATGGTCATTGTCAAAGCCATTCATTTGTGTCGGTGTACTGGCACTAAAATAAGTAAAATAAATGAAACATAAATTAATAAATTAAATCTGTGATCTGTCTATTTTAACTCTGCCTCAGTCCAGTTATTTCATAGGCCAAGTTCATTTGAGCTAAATATTTAATTACGATATTGAAAAAAAACAATGATAACACATTGTAAAGTAATATAACGTAAAGGAAATGGCGCTGAGGTTCGCTTCGTTTGAACCAAATACTGAAGCAGTCACATGGTTTTCAGACGTATGAAGCGTCAAACGTCATAGATCACGTGCTTTTGGCAAAACGAATCAAGCTCCGATACAGTGCTTTGATGTGAAAAGTCAAGCATAACAGTGTCATTCAGTGTCGAGCATAACATTACTACTATTTTGTCGATGTTCTTGGTACCTTCCTGGGCCTTGAACGTGGTAGGACCCTTGCTGTCTATGGAGGGTCAGGAAGCTGTCGGATTTCATCAAAAATATCTTAAATTGTTTTCATAAGATGAACGAAGGTCTTATAGGTTTGGAACGACATGAGGGTGGGTAATTAATGACATAATTTTCATTTCTGGGTGAACTATCCCTTTAACACACAGTCATAGAGGGGTCCTGCTAAAATATAATTTTCAGGGTTTTTTTCAGTTTTTTTTTTCCCTTATGTTTCTGAATGTCGGTTTCACATCATGACTTTGATTTGGCAGACAAATGTTTTTCAAATAATAATAATATGTTAAGCAGTTTTCTTGGAAAAGTATGTTTTAACAGTAAGGTAGATCTTCTTTTCAGAGATGTTTCAAATTGTGCCCCTTTTAATTCAGAAATTAAAAAACATTCTCATCACTGAAGAGGTGTGTTCAAGTAATTTTATTGTATAAATTGCATTTTAATGTATGTTTTAATAAATGAATTGATCAGACAAAAATGAGCATCACGTCATTGACCCTTCCCCTTTTTACAACCGAAACATTTTTCATAAGACGAAGGTCTTATAGGTTTGGAACGACATGAGGGTGGGTAATTAATGACATAATTTTCATTTTTGGGTGAACTATCCCTTTAACACACAGTCATAGAGGGGTCCTGCTAAAATATAATTTTCAGGGTTTTTTTTAGTTTTTTTTTCCCTTATGTTTCTGAATGTCGGTTTCACATCATGACTTTGATTTGGCAGACAAATGTTTTTCAAATAATAATAATATGTTAAGCAGTTTTCTTGGAAAAGTATGTTTTAACAGTAAGGTAGATCTTCTTTTCAGAGATGTTTCAAATTGTGCCCCTTTTAATTCAGAAATTAAAAAACATTCTCATCACTGAAGAGGTGTGTTCAAGTAATTTTATTGTATAAATTGCATTTTAATGTATGTTTTAATAAATGAATTGATCAGACAAAAATGAGCATCACGTCATTGACCCTTCCCCTTTTTACAACCGAAACATTAGGCAAACAAACATTAGGCCTAAGATATGGCACTGGTGGGAATGAATGTCTATTTGTAATGAATGTGAAAGCCAGTCAGAGTAGGGTTACACTGCCCAATACGGTCTGAAATTACAGCCTTTCCGCTGTGCAAATTAATGAAGTCGACAAACACTGGCCAAATGCGAGTGACCAAGCTTTAACGAACATCTGTGATGGTACAGGGCTCTGAGGGGAATTCCTCATAAAGGGGCCATACAACTAAATTTATGTTTCTTCATGTATTACCATTAAATAATAGAGTAAAATAAATAGCATCCATTAAACTGATCGCATTGTGCTAACTCAAATTGTATTTATTATGCTAATGGTACATGAAATTAAGAAAAAGACCTTGATGTCAGGAGATTTAATTAATGGACTTTCTGAGAAAGCGCAGAGATGTAATTCATTTTGGGGTAAGCGAGTCTCATTTGCAGTTGCATGGGTCCGAGCACTGCTGATTGCATGAGTTATTCTTGTAGATGTGCCACTCACAGTGAATTCCCTTTATTAGAAATGAACACCTAATTATATAAAGCAGCTAATTAAACATACTATAGCCCTGCAATGACTCATTAATACACGGCTCCTGTACATAAGCGCTATGACTTGAGCATTTCAATGCATCTCTATATTTAAGCAAACAATGTTATTAAGGACACTAATAGGGAGCTCAGCACCTTTTTCTCAATCCGTTTTATTGTTTGTTTGTTTTTTATCCACCTGCCATCTTTCTTCACCAGGTGCACCTGTTATGGTTTCAGTTCACATTCAGTGAATTTGTGAAGCCTTCTTCAAGGGACTCATAATCAAATTCACTACATAGCATAGATAGGAAATTGTAATTATAACAATGTAGGACAAAACAAAAGAGATTGGAAAACTACCCAGGCCACTGTATTGAATCTCAATCACACAAGTTCCAATTTTCCCCTTCCTATACAAACACACACTTTATACCATCACTAAGCCCCATAATTCATTGCTAATTAGAAATGCTTCAGAATACACAAATGCTCCAAGAAAATGGGGAAGTCATTAATCGAGCACTCTAAGTGTAACACTTTATTCCAGTAGCTGTGTGTGTTTGTGTGCACAAGCATGTTAGAAAGACAGACAGTCATTACGCCACTAGTTGGCGACAAGTGACTGTCTTTATGAGTGAGTCACTGAACCATTGATTCAAACAATTATATACTCATTGATTCATTATAAATGATGTGTTGCTTGGAGATGCTGCCCAGTTCATGTTTTGTCTTCATTTGGAAATGTTTTCATTGCAGAGTAAAAATAGATCTTCAGCATTGTGTCTAAATTTACTCAATATTAACTCCTTGTTTATAGTTGTATAAAATCAATATCATACTTGTCTGAATACTTGTCTGATTCGTGACTTACTTGCTGTTGTGATATTAAGTAAATAAATATCACTTATTAAGGCCCTATTGTTCTTCGAAAGATTACTATTTTGTTTTTGTTTTGTAATATCACCTATTCATATTGCACTGCAAAAATTTCTTCTTAATACGTTTTACATTTGTCTTACTGCTCTGGCAGACAATTTTTTACTTTTTTTACTGTTTACTGTTTTTTACTTTTTTTACTGTATTTTTTTACTGTTTTAAAGGAATAGTTTGCCCACAAAAATTACACTTTTGTCATCATTTACTGGCCCTCACATCTTTTCATGACATTCATCAGACTTTAATTCATCTTTGAAACACAAATGAACATATTTTTTATGAAATCTGACACACTTTCTGTCTCTCCATTGAAAGTCTATTCACCCAAAACTTTGAAATGTTTTTTGTAAAATGCAAGGAACCATAATCCATATGAGCTTCCGTTGACCATATTTAATGTGCTCTATGTATGTGCATTGATCAATTATATGTTACTAAAGGCCTAAATTAAATCATCATATAAACTGATAATCAAATATCGATTAAAAATATCTCCATTTGTGTTTTATGAGTTTGGAATGACATGAGGGTGAGTAATTGATGAACTCTTTAAATAAACAAATTTAAAACATGAGAAAAACTGAGGATTTTTAGATATTTTAACCATGAAATAAGACAAGAATACTCATGAATAAAATGATTTAGCTGATGCTTCACACCCAATGCAACTTATACTACATTTATAGCAGTATAGTCTCCCTGGAGAAACCTTTTCTTCTCCTAATAACACTTGCCAACACCAACCTATGTAAGAGATATTACTGTGAAAACAGTAGTGCAGTCCTAAGTTTGTACTGCTGCGGTTTAACATACACATATACTTAAGATATGATTCATAGCTTTCATTACTCCTGCCACAATGCTATTTAAACAAATATAGCTGCTTCATCACAGCCTACAATATACATGTCACATAATTAAAAGTGTTCAATATACCTTGTTCAAATAACACTCACTTCCCAGGCTCTGTTTCGTGAGAAAACACTCATTGTCCTGCCTCAGTCCAGCAGGCGGTTCAAAAAAGACCTCTCGGTGGATGTTCAACTCTGTCTGCTTCTGGGTAATGCAAAACCTTCCTGAAAGTCTGGAGATCTGACAGTGACTCGACGTTAAGCTGTGTCAATTACTGTAATGGCACACATTCTCATTAAGACATTGTTTACGTGTCCCAGGGCCTCGTGGAGTCCAAGTGGTGGTGTTGCTCACTCGTATGCAACCGTGTCGTTTTGTTCATCACGACAATGACTACGTTTACATGGACATCAGTAATCTAATTACTTACCTTATTCTAAATAAGCCAATATTATGATTATGGTGTTTACATGAGTTGCTTTAAGAATATTCCTTTCATGTTCCTGTTTTACATGTTATAGTACATAGTTCGATTAATGGCACACGTCATTACGTCCCCACATGACGCCATCCGCCGTCAAACGGTTGACCACTGCCATGTGTGTATCCTTTCGCAAAATGCGGCGAAAAGTCCTACACAACCGTAATAATGTGAATAAAAGGTGTTTACATGTCTATACTGCACTTCAGTAATGCGACTAAAATAGGAATACTCCACGTCTTAATTCGATTTCTGTTTACTTCAAATATGACTTTAGCCGGATTAATGTAATCAAAAATCTCTGTTTACATGGTAGATTCTTAATCAGAGTAGTGTCTTAATCGTGTTAAAATTGGATTATTGTTGTCCATGTAAACGTACTCAACGATGGCCTCGTTAGTGTAGACAGCTGTTCCTCCCAGCCAAAGACAAGGCTGTGGCAGCGGGGGCAGGCTCCATTAGGTCAGGACAACTCAGAAAGGGGAGGGCATGCAAGTGTGTACCCCCACTGCATCAGAAAAAGCAGCGTGCCTCAAGGTGGGCTAATGTTAATGAGTAATCAGAGGAAGAGGAATAGGAAGAGGGTGCCCTATAGGACACATAATTCGCACAACCCCCACCCTTTTCCCGAGACACCCACTTCCTAAGTCCTTGCGGCAGGCTCCCACAGACCCTCACCCTTTCCTAAAGCAAACATGCATGCTACCAGAATTGAAAATTGATGCATGAAGCATCAGCGGTGGAATTTGTATCTCACATGCAAATATGCACATACACTGCCTTCAGGCATAACCTGAAATATTGTATTATAAGATACAAGCACATGAATGATCACGCAAAGTTTGCATGGTTTCCAGAGCAATGCCATAAAAGAACCATTTGGGGTTCCCTAAATAATCTTTCAGTGATTTTCATAGTTCTTAAAAGAACAATTAGTTTTCTTAATGTGAAGAACATTTTAAAATGCCCCTATTATGCCATTTCGATATTGCCTTTCATGTAGTGTGTAATGGAGCTGTATGTGAATAAGCAATCTGCAAAGTTGTAAAGCCAAAAGTGCACGATAAATAAAGTTATTGTCTCCCAAAGGAAACAATTGACTCTGAACAGCCTAAACGAGACGTCAGTAATTTGAATCACACTTCCGTGACGGCTACACGTCAAGGGGTAACACATTTGCATAATGCCTGCCTACCTTCTACGTTGGCCGGCCGCGAACAACTTGACCCCACCCTCAAACACTGTAGCTTGCTCATGTCGAGAAGACACTGTGTCCCATGCTGTGAAAGTAAATTCGTTTTATTTTAACTTCCGAAAGATGAGGCTGCAAAGAATCAGTGGTCAAAATTTATTTTTTCCACAGTATCACAGCAGTACAACCCCAATCCTTTTTGTGTTCCCATCATTTTACTGACAACTGCTTCTCTAATCTCGGGGAGTTCAACACGAGATTCACAAAATGCTTGCTCTTGAAAGATGGTTCACTACCCAGTTTATTTGGACTAGCTGGCTCCACTGAATCACAACCTGATAAATAATAGATGTTTATATTTTCTATCAATCGTTCAAAATACGGAACTATGGCAATGGGCGTAACATTCCGAAATGCGTTGTATGCGGTAGACCAGTCACAACAGACTGGGCCATCTGACCAATCAGAGCAGAGTAGTCTCATGTAGGGGCAGACTTGCCATCTGGACTTTCTGAAGAAGTCCAGAACAGCCGTCGGCCTGAATGGTTCATTATCAAAGTCATCATCAAACAGAGTCAGTGACGTTGACAGCCGACAAAAAGGGGCCCTATAATGCAATCTTTTTTTGCTTATAATAAAACGAAACTGACGCGAAAAAGAGTGGCCTCGTGATGGCAAGCAAAAAAAAAAGTTAAAGGCGGTTGGGAGAAGATAAAAGAAAAAAAGCGAAGTCCTTAGAGACTGACGCTACAAATGCACAAAAAAAAATATATATATATATATATGTATAACAGAGATGTTTGGCAATAGTGCTGCCAGCTGCAGTGCAACTGCAGGCAGCAGTAACCCTAATCTTGAGCCTGATGAGGGAGAGACAGCAGCAGTTGCTCCTGAGCCAATGGTTCTGGTGAGTTGCCTGTCAGTCAATGCGATACATTGACTGCTGTAATATTGTGAGATAGTAGTGGCTGTGTGTAGTTCCGGTGGGGCCTATTTGGGGGAAAAACCAGGGCCGTTTTTTACTTCCAGTCTGTCCCTGGGCTCACGGAAAGGAGGGGTTTAGAAAGACTGAATTTTAGAGCTGCTTTGAACGAATCATTTGAGAATCACTGGAAAATGTGGTGATATTAAATGCATATTTTGAGAAAACTAAAGCGTTTTTTGACCTTGTATGCATGTAAACATATTGTAAGAGACCAAAACAATATTAGGAACCTTAAAAATGGCATAATATGGGAACTTTAATAATCCAAAGAAACTTTTTTTAATAATAATAGTATAGTTAACAACAACAAATGCCCATCTCGGAAGTAGCTGCTTCCCAGGCGCACGTAAAGCAGCAATAGATTCTGGCAGAACATGCTCTTGATTAGCTCATCAGAGAAGCATCCTATGCATACTCATTAACCTTTGCAATAACCTTAGGTGAGAACATACATAGGTTTATCCTCTACTCCACTGCAGACAGCAAAAGCACGGGATATTAGAAAGGAGCTCTACGTTCCCTCGCCAAAATCCAACCAAATCTTGGAAGAACTCTCTTTCACTCACTTCCGTCTGCTTCTCTGAATGCCAATCAGCACGTACCAATCTCCATTTTTAGAAGCTGGTATAGTAATCAAACCAGATGACGGCATATTTCTGCTCTCTCTCTCTCTCTCTCTCTCTCTCTCTCTCTCTCTTGTAATATGCATGTAAACATATTGTAAGAGACCAAAACAATATTAGGAACCTTAAAAATGGCATAATATGGGAACTTTAATAATCCAAAGAAACTTTTTTCACTATATAAAATTGCAATGGAAAGGTTCCCTGTATGTTGACTATTCTTCATGGAACCATAAAGAACCTTTATTTTTAAGATTGTGTACTATTTAATACTTCCTAGATGATGCCTAAGTAATGACTTTGGATGGGGCATTTTGATGTTAAACATGCCGCCAAAGAAGTCTTGTTAAGGAAAATTAGTGATGCAAATTTTTATTTTAATTTTTTTTTCATGCTATATTTTAATAATATCAAGATGCTATGTTAGAATGAGCTTACAGACAATAAATTTAATAAAGTTAAAGGAATAGGTGAGAGTCCAAACAACTGATACTGTAAAAACATCACAATAATCCATGAGCAATCCACACGACTATTCCTTTAATCGAGTGATTATTCATCTCTCTCTCTCTCAGGAAGAACAGTAATGAGGCAAAGCAACACCACTCCCACAACCTTTGGATTTCACACACTTTCAAACTGAAATGTAGCCTAGGTTTAATCAGGAATTTGATAAAAAAAAAAAAAAATTAAAAATACATGTATTATCATTATTTGATGGTATTTAGATCAATACAATTTTTCTGTGTCCATAGAAATGTGGCAAAGGCACAAAAATGTGTCTGCTTATTTAATCTGAGTGTGCTAACTATAAAGCTTTAATTTCACTATCATCTCTAGGATCTAGCTGAAACTGGTATTCTTTGTGGAACACCCTTCTGTTGCTGCCACAGAAAGCCTTTGAAAAACAAATTCCAGTGAATAAACGAGAAAAAGATTAATTTGTCATTAAGGCAGCGCCTAATTGCAGTCAATTCTAAGCAAACTTAAATTCAATTTATGCTCATTAAAATGAATATGTGCGTTTCTCCCCATCATTGCTTTGAACTCGCAGATGAGAACAAGGGAATAACTCCTTATTAAATAGAGGGGGGTTTATTTGGCCCTATTGTAGGCTAGCCACTTTGATTTTGGTACAGATCGAAGAGGAAGAGCAGCTGGAGGAGAAATCAAGTTGAAACCAAGCCTCGGAAAATTGACGGAAACGTGAGCGTAATAATACTTAATAATTAAATTCGCACAAACAATGTCGAGCGAATAAAGTAATCTGCAAAGAAACACGCAAATGTCATTTGCATAATTGACACTGGTCCCCCCTCACCATACCGTCATCCCCATGCAGCACGCCCCCCTCCCCCTCCACCCATAAATGAATAATGAAGATAATAAAAGATGTTGCTAAAATTGGGCACAATAACAGCAAAATTTCATCAAGGCCCCCGCGCTCTGATTAATCTGCTCTTGCAAATCAGCACAATGAGGAGAGAGAGGGCGGGAAGCGCGTGATTAACAACGCCTGGGACCGTTGCGCTGGGCACGCTGCCCTGCGCGCGAGCCGCCCCTCCGCGCGCAGCTGCTGCGCTCGCGCTGTCTGGCGGTGCCGCCGCCCGGAGGAACACGACCAACTTTCCGCTGCCATAATTTGTAATGTCGTTAACCCCTCGCGTACCGGTCCGTGGTTTAAAGCCTCATTAGGCCCTTTCCCGTTTCGTATTCCACCTCGAGCGCACCTCGAGCTTAAATTAGCCTACCTTGGAAACAAATGAGCAAGCCCGAGGCTTTTTTTCTCTGTTTATGTCGGGGTTTGCGGTAGATATTGTCCCCCAACTCGAGGCTGGTTCTTTAAATGATTCAGTGCGTGATGAAATGGAAACTAATTTAGGTTGTTAGAAACTGGATTACAGTTCGTATGGTGTTTTGTTGGCATTAAAGATTATGTTATTACCGCGCTCTCATTGATTTAAAGGTGCTTACACAGGCTGGTGTGTCCTTTAAATCATGGAGACTCTATGAAACACTGAGTTTAACAGAGCATAGGTGTACAATATCCCTGCCATTTAATTTGATGAGTAAACACAGCATGAAGACATAGGCTACATACCTCTGTGAATGCTAAAGGAAAATATGACTCCACAAGTGTTTCTCTCCCTCCCTCTCTTGGTCAAGAAGCTGACAGTACTGCCATCATTTAGATAATAACTCATTTAACAATGTTTACCAGGAATGAAAAGCAAGTGGAATCATATATTTTCCCTTTTATACTCCTAATTAAGTTTGTCTTTAATAGTCAAATAGCTTGATTAAATTCATGACTGTGGAATATAGTTTAATATCACTGAATTGAGACTCATCATGATTTCGCTTTATGTAAAGGTAGGAGTGTCATGTCCTTTTCTTGGTCATTGTCCATCACCTTTAAAACTATTTGCATATTGCCTTATTTTTAATGTACAGTGGGTATAGAAAAGAATCACTCCCTTTAAAATAATCATATTTGGTGGCTTTGCAGCCTGAAATGAAGACAGACACAGTTTGTGTTTTATCCAGCTGTATTTACTCAGTGCAACTTATAATATCCAAGTGAAAGATATAACACCAACAAAAAAATTCAAAGGCTTTATCAATGCCTAGAAGCACAGTGAAGTCTATTAATAAGAAGTAGAAGGTATTCGTTGCAACACAGACACTCCCTGGAGCAGGACGTCGCTCCAAAATTCTGCACAGATGTGGCTTGTATGAGAGAGTTGCAAGAAAAAAGCCACTCCTCAAGAAAATCCACATGCAGTCATGCCTGAGCTTTGCCAAAACGCACCTTGAAGAATCTGAGGTCACATGGAAAAAGGTGTTACGGTCAGATGAGACTAAAATTGAATTATTTGGCCTCAACACCAAACTATATGTCTGGCGGAAATCCAATACAGCTCACCATGCAAATAACAGCATTCCTACAGTAAAGCATTGAGGTGGTAATGTACTGTTATGGGAGTGTTTCTCTGCAGCAAGGACTGAAGTACTTGTCAAGATAGAAGGAAAATCTAAAACTGCAGAAAATCTGCTGCCCTCTGCCAGAAAGTTGTCAATGGGAAGTAAGTTTACCTTCCAACATAACAATGACCCAAAGCACACAGCAAAACTGAGCACACATTGGCTGAAGGAGAAAAAGTGAATGTCCTTGCATGGCCTAGTCAGAGCCCAGACTTAAACCCCACTGAAAATCTGTGGAATGACTTGAAGACTGCAGTCCACAAACGGTCCCCATCAAATTAAATTGAACTTGAGCAAGTTCTGCAAAGAGGAGTGGGCAAATATTGCAAAGTCTAGATGTGCAAAGTTAGTAGAGACAAATCCTAACAGGCTAAAGGCTGTAAATAAAGCAAAGGGTGCTTCAACAAACACAAGGGGGTGATCCTTTTTCCAACTCAGTGATTCTGTTTTTTTGTTTGTTTAGTTTTTTTCTGACATGTTGGTGTTATATCTTTCACTTGGATGTTACAAGTTGCACTGAGTAAATACAGCTGGATAAAACAAAAAACTGTGTCTGTCTTCATTTCAGGCTGCAAAGCAACAACATGGGATTATTTTAAAGGGGGGTGATCCTTTTCAGTACCCACTGTATTTATTTTTAATTACCTCACTTTACAAGGACATTTTTATTCATCATCATTTTAAATTAGTGGCATTTTTGTGATTAAGTGCTGAAATTATCGTTAATGGTTAGTTGGTAATTGCAGTAGCAATAAGGTTGAGTTATGCATTTAGTATCAGATATATACAAGCACCCCTCCACCCCATAATAAAAAAGACAACAAATGAAAAAACAACAGATGGGAGATGAGAGCACTCTCAATGTGCGAGTTCTCAGTTGCCATTCGCCCAAGTGCTTAAACACACATTCTATGTGATTAACAGAGAACACACATTAAGAGCAACTATATGAGTCAGATATGGGAATGAGACTTCAGAACAAAAATACAAAATCACTTTCACTTTTCACTTCTCCCTCCCACTGATCGTTAGTCTGCGATTTGCTACGACAAAATATTTAAAAACGTTTCAGATGTTCAATAAGCCCACATCAGTTCCTTGAGATATTAATAAAGATATCGATGTGACAATTACAACCAAGTCTCTTCTAAAACACAGAGGTTCAGAGGGAAATGGACCTCCAGATATTTTAATGTCACTCAGCTCTTTCTTTTGCACTTTAGAGATAAAAAAACTAATGGAAATGAATTGCTGAAATAGTTAAACAATCATTCAGTGTTTAATTCTGGAAAAGATGAGTTATTCAGTCATTGTGTTAAGAAATAGGGATTCCAACAAGTATAAAGCTCTTGTCTGACAGAATTTGTAGTCAGTTTGAAATCATTTGGACATATGCTACCATTTTATTCAGCAAGAATGCATTAAATTGATCAAAGGTGACAGACATTAACAATGTTACAAAATGTTTCAAATAAATGCTCTTCTTTTCATGATTCCTGAAAATGAATCTGTTTTCACAATTTTTTTTAGAAAGCACAATTGTTGTCAATATTGACAGTAGTACAAAATGTTTCTTGAGCAGCAAAAATCAGCTATTTCAAATTGCAATAATATTTTATAATATCACTGTTTTTATTGTATCTTTGATCAGATTAATGTAGCCTTGGTAAGCTCAAAAGACATCTTTCAAAAACATTAATAACTCTTACCCCAAACTTTTTAACAGTAATGCATATTTGTCTATCTTATTACTACTTTAATAAAAATGAATGCAATGGACTGATTTTGTTATGATATTTAAAGAAATGATCATACTGAAAGTAACTCATGACTCAGAGCTGTGCAGGACAATCTCAGTGTCAGTAACGGTTCGACCTCTGGGTTTCTCTGTGCTGTTATTTCTGCAGGCGTAGCTGACCACGAGCCTATCACCTTTGACATCATTAGCACTATAATCCCTCCACTCATTAGTGTATTAATAAAGGCTATGAACATCTGTGAGTTTCATCGCCACACAAAGCACATGTATGAATGACACTTTCCCTTATTTAATGACAACAGTCTCCCTCAAGCACCCAGCAAAGATCACTCATGACTTAATATTCCCGCAAGCCAGCCAGTCAGCGCAGTAGCCTTTCTTGTAAATTCTGTACAATTAGTGGCCTCTTGCATAGCCGGAGACATAATTTGATTTTAACCTCCTCTGTCCAATTAACAAAATGTAGGTTGGAAAATAAATGGCAGACGCTGGGGCAAATTAATTATGTGTCCTGCAAGATGTTAGCCAGCGAGCACCATAGGAGGCGAGTGTGTGTGTGTGTGTGTGTGTGTGTGTGTGTGTGTGTGTGTGTGAGAACGGACATCATTCGGGGTGCAACAGTGAACCCCCTGGATGTCTAGCAGATCTCACTTGGATTTCTCACTTTCGGTTGGACTACATGCAGAATGACTTTGTCTCTTTAAAGAAGAATAACATTATATGTTGTTCGTTTGGTGAGTCTGTGAAAGTTGCAAGCAATTATGAAAGCTTTTCAAAATCTGGGTACCATTATATTGTTTGTTCTCATATGTCCTTCCAAAGTTCTCTCTCTGCAATATAAACATTTCAACACAATCAGTGTGTGTGACTCATTGTGCAATATCGCCCTCTAGAGATTAAATTAAGAATATTGCAAAACATATTTCTTTGCAGCAATCAGCGTTTGTGTGTGTGTGTGTGTGCGTGCGTGTGCGTGCGTGCGTGCGTGCGTGTGTGTGTGTGTGTGTGTGTGTGTATTTTGCTTTGGTTTACTTGTATTTTGCTTTGGTTTACTTTTGTTTTGTTTTGTTTTGTTGTTTGTTTTTAACTCTAATAGTTTGGTTACACATTTTTCGTAGTTCATTGAAAAACATTTGGTGCAGACACAATTTTCACTCAGAAATTGCTAGTAAATTTCACAATTAATTACAAAGTAATCACAAGTAACACGTTTAATTAAACAAGACATTTTGAAGTAGAAAAGTTGAAGTAGAATTTTCCTGAAAAACACTCCAATAATCTTAACAATACCAAACATTTTATTTAAACGTTGAAAAATAGCCAAGCCGAAGTTTGCATAAAAGGAAACTCTAAAGTATGAAACCATAAGGGTGGAGAGGGTGTTATATTTTTAATAATATAATCAATGTGCATCCATTAAGGCCAAACGAAACAGACCAAACATACATTTTTCAAGAGAGAAGGCCTTTCAGAGCTTTGCCTCAGCATGGAAAGCATCAAAATGCAATAATTCCCCTGGTAGCTGAATGCACTCAAACAGATCTGCCTTCGTCTAAATATTTGATGCATTTTTTGGTGGTCTGAGTTGACTCAATGTGTATAAACATGAGGTGTGTTCTGTGCGTCATGGCTCAGGTGGCGGATTTGTAAGATAGAACTCATGAATGTCACAACATCCTTGTAACATGAGGTTCTGTGCGTCATGGCTCAGGTGGCGGATTTGTAAGCTAGAACTCATGAATGTCACAACATCCTTGTTCGTACACTGGCCCGTACTGTGCTTGATAAACATAACTACTGCCATCTGCTTCAGACTGCAAAAGGAAATGGAAGAGAAATCTGTGATTACACATTGTGTGTTCTCGACCATTTCAAAATATGGCACATTCAAAACTGGAAAAAAGACAAGATCAGAACAACAATAGCTTAGTCAGCCCACCCAAGGAAGTAATCATCCTGCTGAACAGCAGATGGGTCAATGACAAACAAGAGTATGCACAAAACAGAAAAAGAAAAGTCTATTTTAAAACACATGTGGTAAGTAGAAATGTAATGTATTCGTGTTGCTTTTGAACAACTTATGATTTTTCAAGAAGCATTTAAACATTTAGGCTTGTTTTGCTTGTTATGTTTTATTTTTAACAAAGTTTTTTGGGAATTCACACCTCATTACATTTTACAACCTGAACTAATCTTGCCATGTGATAAAAAGTTTAAATTATCTGATATTTTAAGATTTTATTGAGCCTGACGCACAGTCAGGAGGACTAGGGGCCCTCTTTATGATATAATTTTCTTGTTTTATGTTGGTCACACCGCATGACTCTTGTCAGAGAGGGAAAAAAAGAGAAATAATAATTTCAACTCATTAAGGTATTCTTTTCAAAAATGTAATTACCAGCATTCTTTAGAATTTCTTCTTTTATACAGGTTTGGAATGACATGAGAGTGAATAAATGATAACAGAATTTTCATTTTCGGGTGAATTATCCACATTAGCTACAAAAAGAGAGAAATAATACAGCAATAAACCTCTTTATTGTCTGTTACATTCAATTGATTATTAAAACTAACTTTAAAATAATGGAGATAAATTATGTGTATAAAAATATAAATGTGAAAACATAAATTTACAAATACATATGTATTTCTTTATTTAATTTACTTTTTAAATAAGACTTTCAAATCAGAGATTCTGTCAAAAATTCTAGATTTCTGGAACGCTTGTATTAGCAGTAAATAATACTGTACATCTGTCTGTCACTTATAATAATAATAATAATAATAATATATTTTAAATGTCAAAATGTCATTTAAAACAGCTAAAACTATAACCAGAAAAGGGTATAGTCTCAATAATTCTTTACACTTTTAATAAGACTTTTTTTAGAGACAATTGTATCCTGACATTTTTGACTTGCAACTAAAATTGTATTTAATTCATATAAAATTTTAAAAGATGCTCATTTCTTTGTCAGCTTATAAACACATTACAAAGTGACTGACAGACATTGCATGCTGTAATCATTTGTGGGATTTAATTAATGTTATTAACTCATTCAAATCAGAAATATCTCAACTTACAGGTAAAAAGAAACATGAACGAGGAGCTTTATCTGGTAAGCCAGGTTTGCTTACCTTATTTATGAGCATCCGAGGTGACACGGGTAATTATTTACATTTGTTATTTGCTCTGGTTAATATGGAGATTAAATTAGGTGCTAATTTGTGTTTTTAAGTTGATCTCTCACTCGCATTCAATGGGGATTAATAAGGATTGAAAACGGTTTGAATGTGTATAAAAATTGATATCTGGGATAAGCTATGAATAAATGAGCTGGGGAAACGGTTATGAAAACCTCTGGATGAATGGTCAGCACCTGCTGTGGTTTGAATTGCTTTTTGGTGGTTATTTTGCTTCAGCTCTTTGCCAGATGCAACATCAATCCGAATCGAATTAGAATCACTTTCACTTGCCACATGTAGAAGAATGTTAAAATAAACCAGAAAGGTATATACAAAGAGCTATTTTAAATAAAAGCTCAATTTAAAAAAAAACAGTGTTTTGGATGTTTTATAAAATGACAGCCTGATATAACATGGTGTGAGTTCAAACGTTTAGAAACATAAAAACAGATTGTACTTCACATGTGGTGTTTGCAGAAGGTCCGTCACATATGCAAAAAGCATGCAACCTCTATAATACAATAAAACATGAATATATGATATATGATGTGACCCAAGAGAGCATAAATACATCTCATGCTCTTCTGTAATTGATCATGATGAATGCCTTTAATTGTTCGGTGCATTGTATACATGCAGGCTGTGTGTACATCAGTTGGGGCAACTTTGTCATAATTAAGTGTCTATGTGTGCATAGATTTCAAATGAGGGGATGGAGTGGATTTGGTTCAGATTGTCTGGGCTAGTGTAACAGTTCTGAAGGTAAATGCTATTAAAGTAGAGTTTTTTCTTATGTATCTGAAACATCTTACAGAGGAAATTATTTTATCTATTATGATTATGCTTCTGTTTCGTCCCTGCGAAGGCTATAATTTAATATTGTTACAATATAGTTTATATAGTTTATTTGATTTCAAGTAAAGAATTTTTTTTTTTTTTTATGATTTTGGTTTTAGTTTATAATAACCCTGGTGCTGAATACTGAATTTGCAGTAGATAGATTCATCGTTGACATTAATATACTGAGAGAGGAGAAAAGTAGGAAGCATCTAACCCTGAAGTCAGGGTGCCATTGCTTACTATATGTTTACAGGTAGTGCATCAAATCTACACATTGTGTGCTTTATGTCACAAAGTGTGTGATCGGCTCAATAATGCACCCAACAATGGAAGTCCATATAACAGAAGTCAAAGGTCACCAAAAGAGTTTGATTACCAAAATTCTTCAGAATATCTTCTATTGTGTTCTGCAGAAGAAAGAATGTCATACAGGTTTGGAACGACAAGAGGGTGACTATATGATGACAGAATTTTCATTTTTTGGGTGAACTATGCCTGCTGCTTTAAATTTCACGGCCACAAAAATGATAAATAATTTGACTATTAACAATTAACAATAAAAATTAATTATATGTTGATAAATAATTCACTCTTTATTGTTTGTTACATTCAACTGATTATTAATGCTAAATTAATACTTTAATACTATAGTTTAATAGAGATAAATTATATGTGTAACAGTATGAATATAAATTTGAGAATTTATTACTTTTATTATTTAATATTATTATAATTTTATTAATTTTATTATAAACAAAGTTGTGTATATATCATGATGTCATTTAAAACAGTTAAAACTATAACCAACTAAATCTTAATTGTAATATTACGAATTACCACTAGATGGCGTAAAATACATAGTAATGGCCAAATAGATGTATTAAGTTTATACCATAAATATTCAAGGCAAAAAGCTTTCTTTGTTGTTTAGAATAAGAATAAGAAGAAAATGTTATAAGCAATAATAATAACATCTGAATTATTAATTCATAAATATAAATTACTTGTGCCTTTTGTAATATTTATATGAATATAAAGGAATAAATAAATATAAAGAACAAATACAAAGAAATAATAATAACAGATTATGCAAAACTATTAAGGTTTAAGGTTTCTCTTCCTTCATAATAATAATAATAATAATAACAATAATAATATTAAAAGTTTATCATTCAT
Source organism: Sinocyclocheilus rhinocerous (assembly GCF_001515625.1). Classification (NCBI taxonomy): domain Eukaryota; kingdom Metazoa; phylum Chordata; class Actinopteri; order Cypriniformes; family Cyprinidae; genus Sinocyclocheilus; species Sinocyclocheilus rhinocerous. Next base: position 149,865 of record NW_015634468.1, read on the forward strand.
AATTTCATTTAAAAGAGCTAAAATTATAACAACAAAAAAATTAATGTCTCAATGAAATATTTTAAAGAGTTAGTTCACCCAAAAATGAAAATTAGTGTGTTTTTCATTCAGTCTGTGTTTTACTCACCTTCGAGGCATCCTAGGTGTATATGACTTTCTTCTTTCAGACGAATCCAGTCGGAGTTATATTAAAAACAACATAAACTACCAAAACACACAATATTTTTACACTTTTGTGAATAATTACCTGTCAGGGTCTTTGGGAAAACTATGAAAGGCGAGATTTTTACTGTCACACTGATTTTGCAGTGGATTGCATTGCCTTCTTTTATTCCACTTTGACCTCTCTGTGCTGTTGTCCAGTTGGAATTTTCACTCCAAAATGGCGGCCGCGCTACCGAAGCGCCACCTAGTGGCTGTTACCCAAAAAGCAGCAGAGTTTCGCCTCTTGGTCTTCTATACTCTTTGGTTGGGTGAAGCGGGCATAGCCGTGTAATAAACACAACTGAATAAAACACAGCTGCTGACCAATCAGAATCGAGGAATGGAACTAACCATTTTATAAATGTGTGTGTGTGTGCGCGCGAAAAAAAAACCCTCTGGTGTGGCGGATCCAGCTTTAACAAGACAGCACGTCTGTCACCACAGGCCAGTTCTTCCACCCTTATGTGGCAGTCTAGCAGTTCTACAC
>NW_015634468.1:151445-152260 GCF_001515625.1 Sinocyclocheilus rhinocerous
AAAAAAATTAATGTCTCAATGAAATATTTTAAAGAGTTAGTTCACCCAAAAATGAAAATTAGTGTGTTTTTCATTCAGTCTGTGTTTTACTCACCTTCGAGGCATCCTAGGTGTATATGACTTTCTTCTTTCAGACGAATCCAGTCGGAGTTATATTAAAAACAACATAAACTACCAAAACACACAATATTTTTACACTTTTGTGAATAATTACCTGTCAGGGTCTTTGGGAAAACTATGAAAGGCGAGATTTTTACTGTCACACTGATTTTGCAGTGGATTGCATTGCCTTCTTTTATTCCACTTTGACCTCTCTGTGCTGTTGTCCAGTTGGAATTTTCACTCCAAAATGGCGGCCGCGCTACCGAAGCGCCACCTAGTGGCTGTTACCCAAAAAGCATCAGCTTTTCGCCTCTCGGTCTTCTACTCTTTGGCATATCTCAGAGGCGAAACACCTGCTCACTGCAATGATAGAGCTTGGAATAGCCAGGACATTTTTTAATATAACTCCGAGATATAACTCTGAAAGAAGAAAGTCATATACACCTAGGATTAGGGATATGCCGGTATCAAATTTTCATGTTGCGATTAATTGCTAATGCTTTTATCACGGTATACGGTATTATCACGATATTGAAATTAAGTTTAAAAAAAAGTGCTGTCATAATACAGTATAACAGGTTTAATAACTTTTTTCTTATAACAAAAATAACTGAACATTTAGCAATAAAGCAATACAGAAAAATGTATAAAGTTAAAAGTAGGGATGCACCGATACCACTTTTTCCAGTACTCGCCCGATACCGATACTTTTA
>NW_015634468.1:152492-160772 GCF_001515625.1 Sinocyclocheilus rhinocerous
GATGGATCAGAAAACAGAAGAAAAACAGAATGAACAGATTTATGAAAAATGTACTGAGATATCTAAATAATCTATATAAAAAACTAAAATATCATTCATCAAATAAAATATTTTTCATTAATAAAGAGGAGAGTAGAAAACAGGACAAGATTAATGCATCAAGCTACAGTCCTTACAATGGGTGCATTATTCTTTGCTCTTATTTCATTATGTAACTGCCAAAAGCAAATGATTTACATACATATATTTGTGTCTTGGCTTGATAAAAAAAAAAAAGCTGCAAAACAGAAGTACTGTTTGTGTGTGTGTGTGTGTGTGTGTGTGTGTGTGTGTGTGTGTGTGTGTGTGTGCCTACTTCTAAAAGAGGAACTCCTGGGATGCTATATTGCCATTTCATGCTTTAGTCCAATATCTAAACCCCTGTACTGAGCATATTGGTGTAACCTATTATAAAAGCAACAGCAGATTATCGTGGATGATAGAGAAACACATGGCCTTACACAGGAAGCCCAATTGTTACCACAGGAAGTGTCTAGCTCTTAGCTCCTTGGGAGCTGTGAAGTCAGAAAGTCAATGGTGGTTTCAAACAGGAGATGACTCCCCATGGTATCAACCAAATTCAAAACAAAGATAGATCAGAAAACAGAAGAAAAACAGAATGAACAGATTTATGAAAAATGTACTGAGATATCTAAATAATCTATATAAAAAACTAAAATATCATTCATCAAATAAAATATTTTTCATTAATAAAGAGGAGAGTAGAAAACAGGACAAGATTAATGCACCAAGCTACAGTCCTTACAATGGGTGCATTATTCTTTGCTCTTATTTCATTATGTAACTGCCAAAAGCAAATGATTTACATACATATATTTGTGTCTTGGCTTGATAAAAAAAAAAAAGCTGCAAAACAGAAGTACTGTTTGTGTGTGTGTTTATATTATAACTATCTGTATATAAAAACAATAGAAGTCTATGTAATGTCCCCATTTAGATAGCTAAGCAAACAAGTAAAAGTGTGTGTGTGTGTGTGTGTACCTGTTTTTCTATTCTGGTGGGGACTTAAACCTGAATACACACAGACTCATGGGGACTCGTGTCACGGTGGGGACCTAAATTGAGGTCCCCACGGGTAAACAAGCTAATAAATCACACATAATTAAGTTTTTTGAAAATCTAAAAATGCAGAAAGTTTCCTGTGAGGGGTAGGTTTAGGGTTAGGGTTGGTGTAGGGCAATAGAAAATACAGTCTGTACAGTAGAAAAACCATCACGCCTATGGAGAGTCCCCACGAGGATAGCTGACCAGACATGTGTGTGTGTGTGTGCGTGTGTGTGTGTGTGTGTGTGTGTTTTAAAAAAGACATTTAAAAAATAGGGTAATAAATAATACCAATTCACTTGAAGATGTGCTAATATATAGGCTTATTTATAATTAATAATAATATCATGACCGTAATCATATTATATCATATTATATAGGCCTATTATATTATATTTTAATAATAGCCTATGTAACAATATATTGTATTATTATGTATTATTATTAAGCACAAGGTATACCTTGTACTTTACATAAATCCCTGTATAAATGTCATAAATAAACAATCTACATCTATTTCCACATTTTTGACAGGTTGAAGCCTACAGAAAACTCTGAGCACCAGCTAGTCTTGTGTAAAAATCGAATTCCAGAAATGCAGAGGAAATACTCTCTGCTGTGTTTCTGTAATTGTCAAACATTAAAGCGCTATTGTAATCTGATACGAGGCTCTAGTAAATATACAAGAATGATTTAAACTCTATATTTGGCAGCGTGCATGGACACTCATGGGAAAATGCTTGCATCGAGTTTCTGATCACATGACTGGAAGTGTAGGATTTGACTCCAGCTGGGAGAGCAGAGCAGAGCAGAGGAGCGGAGCGTGTTCAACAATACACGCATTCAAAACATTCGCATTTCCACGTCCCCGTACGTGGATCTGTCACGGAAAACTATTGCACTGGTTTCTTGAAACTTTTAAAGCTTTTATACAATTGCTGTTTATATATCAAACAAGGATATTTGGGCAGCGTCGTGGGAATTGGGAAGTTTACCGGCTGCGCTATGGAATAACGTTAGCCCAAGTCGTGGATCCGATGTGTTTTCTTCAGCTTCAGGAAGAAATACGAGCTAACTCGGAGAGAAGTGGAGAGGTTTAACTTCTCTCTGACATTCCTCCTTTTTGCTCCCTTGAGTTTGATTTGAAGTTATTGAGAGGCAAGATGGCGGCCGATCCCGTGCAGGTGAGAGAATTATTTTCTCTTTTATTTGCTAACCGCGCGCTTTTATTTACTAACCCACTTTGATAGCATTACCTTTGTTTTAATCTGATCACTACTTTCAAATTTCAACACTCTTCTTAAGCATTAGATAGTGACTTTTAACTGTATCTGAGGGTTAAATGTGGCCTATAAATATTGACACCGACCAACTGTTGCTTCAATCCCAGCATACATGCATAACTCCAGTGGCATTCAGAACAGCAGTTACTCAATGTTTTGTACCTCTTTGTCCTTATTCGCATAATCTCTTTTTACAACTCGTGAGACCTTAAATGTTATTGTTTCTTCAACGGCATATTTACAATACGTTTACTATTTGAAAGTAAAATGCGTTTCCTTTTTGTAAAATGCACTAATATGTCCTTTCGTTTTCTCAAAACCCATGAGAGCTGTTTTCATGAAGGAAATATTAAATGATTAAAAACGTTTGACTAAACAGCAGTGTATTTGTGCACACGAAATAAATGGAGAAACTGTGGAGCAGAACCTCTTTTTCGTTTCCTGAGGGAAAATCTGGAGTAAAATCTATTATTAGTAACATATCCTGAACGATTCCACCCTGGCAACTCCCTGAATCACTGCTGAATACTGTATGAGGCAATGTCAGTGTTTGTTTGCCTGCTTTTTATGAAACACGTTTCTAAAAACATTCCGTTTAAAATTATATTGCAAGTTATACAAAGAAAATACAGTAAACTTTACAAACAACTGACGTCAAAGGCAATATGCAAGTTTTGACTTTATTAATTAATAATTTAGATAAGTATAAACTGGCTTTTTGCAAATTGAAGGTCATGTAAATGGATATTTTGCCTTATGTAAGGGTTTTAGTCCAGCTGTTGCATAATTTGATGGTCTTTACATCATTGGTAATGCAACAAAATGTCCTATCTTTATTTCTTAAAAGTCATGTTTCTTCCAATATAATGTTATATTTGACTAACTTTGTAAATTAGTAAACTAGCTTTTTAACTAGTTAAAACCTTTGTTTATTTATTTAGTTGTGTGACATAGCCTAGGCATTGTACTGTCACAACTGTCATTCTAAGGAGACACAATGATTCAAACAAAATGATTCAAGTGAAAACAATACAAAGTAGTAAAGAAGTATAGTAAGTAGTGTTGAAAGTGTAAATGGTTGTGAATCAGGCCTTTGTGAACAGGATTATTTCTAAACTCGTGTCATTCTGTTGCTTTGAGAGGGAGTAGTTTGATTGCTGTGTTTGGGTTGTGTCTCCTCCCCACATAATTGCTGTGAGGCACAACTGAAACCCAGCAATGTAACTGATACTCTTCGTTTGAATGTTCAGAGGGACTCCGGCAGGTTGGTTTTGGCTGGAGTGTTGGACAGGTATCCTCTGGCCCTTATCTGGAGCCAAATGTGTTACTGAAGGAGATAGAGGCAATAGCTCAGAAATACCACAGTCTTTGTGTAGCTAAGGGAAGAGGATGTAAGGATAAGCAAATTTTTATTTTCTTTAAAGATTAGTTTTAAATGATCGATGTCAAACACACTGGCATAAGCAGTCCACAAAATATTTCAGTTTGTTTGCTGAAGTTGAGGGCATGTTTCGTTGCAAAGGAATTCCACTGCAAGTTTTGGTTTTCTTCCTGTCTTGTTACTATGAATGGTGCCTTTTCTTTTCTTTTCTTTAATACATTTAAAAAATATATTTATAACGTTTTATTGATTGAGAACAACAGAAAACAAGCTGTGCACTTGGGCTGCAGGATTATGACAAAAATCGTAATTGTCGATTATTCCCATGAAATTGTAATTGCGATTATTAATTACGATTATCAAAATTTACATTGAATGATGTTTATATCATTGTTTGAAGCAACTGCAAAAATGTGTCCCTTTTCTACCGATTGAACTATGTTAAACATTTCAGATGCATGTCTCATTGTTTTGTAACATTTTTGGTTTTGGTTTCAATTAGGCCTGGGCGATAAAACGGTATCGATATTTATCGACGGTACACCTTCTTCGATAACGATATTAAAAATGTTCGATATAGTGCACGATATAGGCACTTGCTCTGAGTGACGCAGACAGCACACACAAACATGAACACATGCTGAATTGAGTGCTGTGCCTGCCTGTGATGAGGAGATTGTGAATAAAAGAATTTAAAATAAACATTTGCATTTGAATGCAAAAATAGTACAATCAAATGTTAGGAGTGCGTCAGGGAATAGAATAAAAAAATATAAATATTGTATATAAATATAAATATTAAAAAAATTGTGAATAAAAAAAGGAATATTAGTCGAATTTAAAATAAACATTTGCATTTGAATGCAAAAATAGTACAATCAAATGTTAGGAGTGCGTCAGGGAGCGTCATCAGTGGAGCACGAGATGCGGTGATGATGTAAGTGACGTTGTTGTATTTTAATGTTTTGTTAGTCTTGCCCACGAGATTATATTGCTCTGTTTTAAAAAAGGTTATAAAAAATGTCAATAATTATCGATACCGAACGATATGAAACATTATATCGTTGATACATTTTTTTAGCTATATCGCCCAGCACTAGTTTCAATCCATTGTGCTCTATAAAATGATAAAATTTAATGCTATTAAAATTAGAAATTTTACTGCTAGTTGCTACACAAGCGTACACCCCATCCATCAATTAGCCACAGACCTGTCAAGAACCTCCCAGTCAAACAGGAAACATGTATAATGATAAATCAGATTTTTAAGTCATTATTATTAGTTTGTTTTTAAATGTGGCATTAAGGTGGAAAATCTCTTTCTGTTAATCTTAATTTTTACTTGGAAGGTCACCTGACATATATTCCCATTTAATCTAGTTCTATAAAGAACCCTGTGCAAGACGTTTCCTGAGTGATCTGTGCCAGATCACAAGGTCTATTGGATTATGTGTTTGCTGTGAGTGCTGCAGAGGTACTAAAGGTAATGGAACAGATAAGGTAGTGGGTTAGAGGAAAGTCTTTTCACTGGCGTGGGTCCTGGGGGTCATGGTAAAACCATAATAGGATGAACTCCGAGATAAAACTCACAGGATGATGCTCAAACCCTCATTGGCTCTGAGCTCATTCATGACTCTTTTCAGTGGGTGGAGTCTCAGAGAACTGGCCAGTCACCGATGTCATGGAGGCCCAGCATAGTTCAATGGAGGGCTTCACATGTTGGAACCGAGCGGCAACCTCCCGCTCTCTCTCGTGAAGCCAACAAGGAAGTGACTTAAACTGTAATTCATCAACTGGCCGCTAGAGGCTGGCTGCAAAAGGGAGTCAATCCCATAGACTCCCCATGTTAAAATGCCCAACTAAACAGCAGAAAAAAACATGTTTACAGCCTGGTTCAAAAAATGATTTTGGTCTATATAGCTAATTTTGCCCTTCATGACAACTGTGAGGGGGGGTGAATTTTTTTATAACTCATCAGTTTAAATTATATTAAGCCTTAAAGTTCTGCATAATTAAGGGCGTGGCCACTTGAGTGACAGGTGGATTGCAGCTGCTGTCACCACCGTCGAGCTAGGTGGGCGTGGCTTCAGCAACCTGCTCCCGCCTCTTTGCCCATTTTCGATTATCCGGGAGTGAAGCACGGTGACGCGCTGCCAAGATGGCGACGGAACGCACTTCGGAACCCTACGGGTGACGTCACAGACACTACGTCCATGTTTTTATACAGTCTATGGTTGGAAGTCCTCTCCCTACTCATTTTTAACTGTTTTTAACTTGCAAAATTAAATCTAAACACATGGACGCTAGAACTATAGGGATATAGCAATACTAGTTCATGAAATATTATAAATATTTTAAAAATATTACAAATATTTTATTTAAAAAAATTAAAGGTTGGTTTTTAGTATTTTCTTATTCTCTTTTTAATAGTTCATTGTTTATATGTAATAATTTCCAATTATATGCACTAATATAACAATAATAGTAATATACAGCAATATTAATCTGCATTATAAGCAGTATTAACCTGAGCATGTGATGCAAAATAGTCAATAGATCAGACTTGAGTCATGAATCAAACTCTAAAGCCTTTTTTTATAATGCAGTTTAAATCATAGATGAATCATTAAACAAGAAGAAATACTGAAACTAGTGACAAACTGAAATGGTCTGGGAAACTTGATGCATTGTAGTTTTAATAATAATAATAAACATTTATTTGAATAGTACTTTTCATACATTAAATGCCACTCAAAGTGCTCTACAAAATATAATAGAGGCATTAAAGGGTCATGAAACCCCCTGTTTCAGCACTGGTTAGTTCTCACTACAGTTTTAAAAAATGCTAAAAAAGTGGGCATGGTGCGGAGCGGAGGGGGAAGAGGGGAGAAAGACAACACAAACAGCTTCGGGCTCAGACAGTTTCATTTTACTCCCATGGAGTTAAAAACACAAATAAATGCACAGCCATTTGCACTCTGCATCGAAAACATATATATGAACACGCTGTTGCACCTCTGATAAATTTTTAGGCTTATTCTGCTGCATTTATATAAGCATTTTGACGGCTTGTGTCACGGAGCTGTAAAAACGCTTACACTCACTAAGTGAATGAATCGCGTTTGTGCTGAACTCTTATTACAAAGCAAAAACAAACGCTCTCCTTTGATTCATGAACGTTTCTCTCAGTTATGAACGCAGTCTCACAGTCTGAAGCGTCTGTCATAGCAAATCAACACATGCTGTTGTGAATAATTAAGCGAAGCGTCTTCTCATAGGATAAGAACACGCAGTCTCATGAATAATTTAATAGACACCGACGCGTCATCAATGTACTATAGTCCTTTGCCACGTCACAAATTGTGACGTCAACACGATGTACATTTTAAACCCGAAAGCTTAAAATTAACCAGTTTTCTCAAACAGTTAAAATTACCGGATGCTAACATTGTCTTCTATAATGTGCAACACAAACACCTCTGCTAAAATCTCAGAAAAAGTAGTCTGGGGTTTCATGACCCTTTAAAAGAAAGATTGGTTATACAATGTCATTGGTTTTCTCGCAGATGGGAACTCAGAATGTCAAGGGAAGAGAGTGAATCTGCAGTATCAGTTTCAGTCTTTCTCTCTGTTTGCTTCACTGTTGTCCAGTAGTGCATTTCTTTGAAGCAACTTTGACCGCACTGAGGAACACCAGTTTCAGAGATTTCCTCTTATTTAGATTTTCTTGTACGCATCCCAGCAGTTTGAAAATTAAATGTGCAGTTTAAAAAGTTAAATACTAAAAGGTTAATGCTTTATCGTGTTTGGAAATAACTTACACTAAACCCTACCCTGAGCCTAACCAATAGTTTGAACAAAAGCAAACATGATAAAAAGGCATTTAAAATTAGCAATTAAAAATACCATTTCAGCTTGCTTCTGCGAGAGACCTTGTGCTCTATTGTCAAGTGTTATGACTCTGTTTCACGGAAATGCAATGCTCTACCAGGTGAGCTACTGAGCAAGTCTACTACATCAAAAAAGCTACACATAAGGATCTGGTTATGTGATGCAAACATTAAAATTTATTCGTTTACTAATCATTCACAACTGTAGAAGTGTCTTGAGGTCAAAACATAGTATTGTGCAAGAAACCACACTAAAAAAGGCTTTATTAATCTATAATCTGGCCTTGTAATCACAGAAGTGTGAAAAGGAATTACAGTTGTTGGTGTTTTAGTGCCTCTAGTGTTAATTCAGCTGGAAACTGCAGTGAAGTCTTTGCAGGGCTCGCAAAATCGCTAGCCCGACGTCCCGGGGCTATTGTGTTTTTCAGTCGGGCTACCAAAATGTTTCACCACTCTGCCCGACGGGCTATCTTAAATGGAGATCTCCCACGGGTCCTTAAAAACTCCTAAAGTGAGTTGTATCAAACTTAAGGCCAGAAAAAGTTTTAAATATGTTAAATGGTATAAGAAATGTCTTAATTATAATTTCAAGAGGTCTTACAGTTGGGGACAGAAAGACAAG
>NW_015634468.1:160782-168472 GCF_001515625.1 Sinocyclocheilus rhinocerous
AATGCGGCGCGGATGTCTTTATTTGAATGTATCTGAAGGGAACCAACTGTCCTCAGAAACGTGTCGTTGGCATTTAATTTTATGAGCGAGGAGCTGCTTTGTGTACAGCCGTTACCGGGGAAACCGCAATATTTCAGCGCTCCTAAAGCGCCTCTTCGTGGCAGAGAATGAATTTGCATTTCCAATAAGCCTTTCTTGCTGTTTATGGTCAGATCAATGCAAATATCAACTCATGTTTTTACGCAGCAAACACAGAGTTGTAAATAGCAGTGTTAATTTTGACAGCAAATTTTGATTTAGTTTTAGTCATAGTCGTTTGACTAAAATGCCATTTAGTTTTAGTCATATTTTAGTCATCTGAATTGTTTTTAGTTTTAGTCTAGTTTTAGTCGACTAAATCTACAGTAAATTTAGTCGGCTAAAATCTAATGGGTTTAGTTACAGTGCATTTATTAAGCATTTCTCTAAAATGTCCAAACTCATTATATAGGTTTGATATTAAGGTTTTATCATGATAGACACCGATTTAACTGCGGTGACACACAACATGCCTTTATGTTAAAATTAAATAAAACCACTTCTCATAAAGAACAAGAACATGGTCTTCTTTTTAATGAAATACCAATGGTTATATAGGCTAATTATGCATTCTTTATAGCAACTTGTTTACCATATTCTTCATTCTTTCAAGCAGACATATTTATTTCTATAAATAAATTTAGATTAATCTTTAGGGCTACTAAAGTTTTTCAGTCAGGAGCAGTGCGTGATTATCTGTCTTTCTTTTGTTGCTTGATTAACACCAATGACTCGGACAATGGCAACTAAATTAGGCTGCTATCCCTTTAAAACCGGATGCACGGATGCAATGGATGCAATGTACTGATGCACGTTCTCCCTACTGTTTACGTTCACTTAAGACGTAATCAACTGTTTACACGTGAATAACTGTCAAAACACACAATTCAACATCATTTTGTGTGAGTTCTCTCTTGCGTCGTTAGATTTATCCTTATGTCTGCTCTTCTCTTACTCCCACATATTGACATTTTTTAATTTTTTATGCGACGTGCAGCAAGTGTATGGTAGCTTAAGTCCCGCCGGTTCATATGTACGCATGTAACCTCCGAACCACGCAGCAGATTCGTTCTGAATGAATCTCTTCCCAAATCATCCCTCCCTAACATTTTCGTCTCGTTTTTATTCGTTGACGAAAATGTCAATAGATTTACGTCATATTTTTTGTCATTCAAAAAGAGTTTTAGTTGTTGTCGTCGGTGAAAACAATTTTTCAAATGTGAATGAAAATTATTAGTCAACAAAATTGACACTGGTAAATAGGGATGGGTATTGTTTACATTTTATCGATACCGATACTGCTTATCGATACCTGTACTTTTCGATACGGTTATCGATACTATTTGGTGCAAAAAGATATGTAGTGAAAAGTTGTTAAAAATGTCAAGTTATTTTATTACTGCTGAACTTTAGCAACTGTATTAAAGTTCTTCAGTCAAGAGCAGTGAGTTATTTTTCTCTTTGTGTTTTATTTTATTAACATTAAAGGAATAGTTCACCCAAAAATGAAAATTGTGTCATCATTTACTCACTCTCAAGTTGTTTTAAACCTGAATGAGTTTCTTTCTTCTGTTGAACATAAAAAAGTATTTTGAAGAATGTGGGAAACTAAACAGTTGCTGGTCCCCCAGTGACTTTCATTTTTTTCCCCCCTACTATTAAAGTCAGTGGGGACCAGCAATTGTTTGGTTATCCACTGTAGTGTCTGGACCAATCAGACACACCATTTTTCATTTGATTTAACAAATCAATTATTCATTAGGGTGTACGTGCTCTGAATAAGCACATGGCAGAACAGCATGAGAATAAAACGTTTAACCGGCAAGGCTTTAAAGCACGCGGAAATAATATACTTTTGTGATTGCGAATAAGTCTCGTGAGTGTAACTCTGCCAAATCAGAGTTTCAGTTGGAGCTGGAGCCGCGAGACATAATACAGCGCATTGCTTGAGGTAGATGTTGTTTTGTTAGTAAATGTTTCATTATATATGACTAGTGCTGCCTCCTTCGTTCACTATTACACTACTTCATATATTGCATCTGACACTGGTGTTGCTTAGTTTTGTAACGTGAGCCCACACTTTTGAACGTTTCACTCTTGCCGCGATAACTGATTGCACGCAAACACACACCTCACCTGCGCATGGATATCACACGCACGTCGAGCAAACGTCGGCCACATCATTCAGTGAAGTTATCCCCTTAACTTTATCAGTAAATTAATCACAAAATGTCTCACCTGTCTAATATCTTGTACAGGTAAATGATCTGAAGGTCTTTCTAACCTCAGTGTGTCACAAGCCATGTGGCAACCTGCTGTCTGCTGTGTGGGAGTTACTTTGTTATGCAATGTGGCCACCGTGTTCCCTGTGAGTGGATTTGTTCCACAGCCAGGTCCTTCTCACAGGGTGGAGCGTTTATTATGGGAGAAAAACCCAACCGAGAGTCTTTTTGTTCTTTATAGTGTTGTCAAAAGTACCGATGTCAGTACCCGTTGGTACTGAAATTTAAAAAATGTGATGATGCCAGCATTTCATTTCGCATTTTAACCATTGTTGAGCAGATTTACAAACAACTCTGATTTGCCATTGTGTTCACGCGCTCGACAGATGTGTTTGTGATTGGCCAAAATGCTAGCAGGAAATGCTGGTATCTTCAGTACCGACATCGGTGACAACACTAGTTCTTTTTTTCTCCCTTTCTTCTTTTGTACAGTTGTATATGTTCACCCCCCCCCCACACCCCGTCACTGACTCATGTTCTTGGCATTGTCTTACTTCAGCGTCAATTCCTGCCTTTTCTCTTAGCTGCATTACTTTCCATGTTTAGCCAGCCAAAGCTTTTACAGGACTCTCCACAGACGGCACACAGAAGTTTCCCTGTCTCTCACTGCTATATATATATCAGAAAGCTGAGGAGGTGAGGTTGTTCTCCAGCCACACTAGGTTCTTGGCTCTTAAAACAAGTTTACATCTTCCACTCCGTCCTTGTGATCATTTAGGTGCAGTCACATTTACCATTGTTTGTGAAAATCCAGTCATTTCAATAGGAATCCACTCAATCACAAATTTCGCAAACAAAGCAAAAGATTTCCCCAGGTGGATATCGCAACAGGTTCAAGTTGGTCACACAAATTCGCATTGTTGACCAACTGAATTTGAAAGTGACTTCTGTGAGAGCTGTGCTTCATACATTGCTACGCTATTGTCGATGTACAATGGACCTTTTTTGCCTTCGAAATCTAAATTTTGCTAATGTGACAGCACCTTTATGCTAATGCATGGAGCCCTGACGTTTTTAAATAGCACAGCAAACTGAATGAGGGATTGTTCGTGTCTCTTGCTCTTTTCTAGCATGATGTGACCGGATTTAAATTAGTAGCCTAATAATTTGATGTGTGGTTCTGATTGGTTGAATTTGAGGAAGGAGATTTTTAAGGCAGCTGGAATTGCTGCATGCTTGATGTCTTTGACCCTCGTTATTTTCAGACCACCATGACCTCAGTCTGAGTCGCCGTCATTCAGCAATAGATTAACAAAGGCTTATCCGATATCAGGCCTACCTTGAATAGAACTCTTCCCTGCCAAAACTAGCCTAAACGCTGGACTGATTTCCACACTTTCACAGGCTCCCCTTGTTAGAAGAGCTTTGTGCTGCTTTATATTTTTATGTTTAGAGTGGGAATGTATGTTTTGAGACAGTTTTGGATCCCTTAGATTGCTTGAAGGGTTTTGTGCTATTTAGAGAGAACAATGTTGGGTTCTGTGTGCACAGCTGGAATCGTCCATTTCTTGGTAAGAACCAGTGCTATATTGTTTGGTACATAGTCATTACACACATTTTATTTACCTTTTTGTCATGTGTTTATTAGAGGTTGGCTTCGGGTACCTCAAAAATTGATTCTGTTTTGATTCAAAGAGTCACAATTCACAAGGAATCATACTTTTTTTTTTTTTTTTTTTTTTTTACAGACATTGTTGAGGTGCAAATCGTCAGTGATATTCTTCGTAAAATTACAAAAAGAAGCCTAAAATAAGAAATAAAAATAAAGTATGTGCATGCATAATAACCTAGAATCAGACTGTTGTTGTTGTTGATTGGCCTATCCAGAATAATTTGAGAAAGAATCTAGGGCTACAATAACTGATTGACAAAATTATAATAATCAATAATGGAAAGAAAAAAAAAATCATCAACTGTGCAAGTTTTTTCATTTTGCAAAAAGGCTTGTCTTCATTGAACTTCACAGACTTCACTGAATGAGCACAATAAAAAGAAGCACAGTTATTCTGACTAAAATACATGTTTTGTTATATTAAATATGCATTTTTATTTATTTATTTATTTTTGAAAATTTAAATGTAGGTTTAAAAATGTAACAAGTCGTTCTAATTGTATTGAGAGTAGTTACTCTAAAGGAATTGTTGTAATGGGATATAGGCCTAAATCTAATTAATATATTCATAGTGAATGTGTGTTTAGTCTGTGCTTTTGTTTTTCTTTACTATGGTATGTTTTAAAATGTGATGTTTATATTTTAACCCATTTTGCACGTAGCATATAGCATCCATAAATATATCACTATTATCAATATCAATTATCAAAATAAATGTTAGAAAAAGTGTGATGCATTGGTAAATGTCTTTTTTTTTTTTTTTTCAACCGTTACTGAAACTGATATGATTTCTTCTAGATATAGACTTAGCTCTAGCTTTACGATTTATGGACTGTTGCACTTTAAAGCTTGTGGTGACCTTCCAGACGTTTATTCTTCCCTTTTTTCAGGAAGCCTCTAGTTTTAAATCACACCATTTTTTATTTTTTTTCGCTCCGTGTGGTCACATCTAGTTGATTTGAAGCAGTTGGGCTCCTCAGTCAGTGATCTGTGTGCTGACCCCACCCTGCTGATAACACGCGCTCTGAATTCCAAACCCCATGTTTGCTGTATGTCTATAAATCTTTCTCAGGAGGGGTCTTCTCATTCACCGTGCTGGCATGTTTGTGTGAACTTTGAGAACTTCAGGCCATGCTGTAGTGAGAAGGTTGTGCACTGAACCGACCTAAAGTGGAAAATGATTCTCAGTTGAACTTGCTTTGATGTGTGCTTTAACCTTACAAAATGAACTAGGGTGGGCCGATAGACGATGTCATCGCCGATGGCTGACAGCCATCACGATGTTGAAATAGCCTACGAGATGGGAGGATAAAAAAAAAAGATTTCAATACTTTTTCTTGCAATTATATCGTTGGGTAAGTATAGGCGACTGTATATAAATTGCGGACATCAGGGAGCCGCTATTGAAACCGCTTTCGATTTTGCGCTCTCGTTTTACTTTCACTTTCACTTTTGAGATTCGCGATCACAAGGACTCTATACTATGGAGCAGCAGTACTTACCACACATTTGACAAGATTAGATGTTTGTCATTGATGCTCAGGATCTGCAAATCATTTGCCATCGTCCTATCAGACATTTCTCCTTACGCTGTGTATGTGGTAAGTGAACTTTCATGTACTGTAATGCAACAGGCTACCGCTAGCAAGCGGCTAACCTTTTAGTGGCTCCGTATAACGCGTTATTTGTTTCATGCTTCGGGCACACCCCTAACCCCGCCCCGCCCCCCGATGTCATCGTCCATCACGATGTTTCACTGCAGACATCGTCCGATGCCAATTTGGTAGACATCGCCCAACCCTAAAATGAACGCTTGCATCGTCTTATATACTAAGAGGTTAATTGTGTTTGGATGGATGAGGACAAACTGTCCTAAAGACTGTAAATGTCTTATAAATGGTGAATTGGTGCAGATGTGTCTTAAAGGGATAGTTCACCCCAAAATGTTTATCATTTATCACCCTCAAGTTGATGAGTTTCTTTCATCTGTTGAACATAAAAGAAGATATTTTGAATAATGTTGGTAACCAAACAGTTGCTGGTAGCCGTTGACTTCCGTAGTATTAAAAAAAATATGGAAGACAATGGGTACCAACAACTGTTTGCTTACCAACATTCTTCAAAATATCTTCTTTCATGTTCAGCAGAAGAAAGAAATTCATACAGGTTTGCAACAACATGAGGGAGAGTAAATGATGACAGAATCTTCATTTTTGGGTAAACTGTTCTATTCATGTAATTCTGTAACACACAGCCTTTTTATGTGAACATGAAATTTAATGTGCCAGCATTGCTTGACATTGTATGACCGCTCAGGATTTTTTTGGGTTAATGACATGATGCTCATTTTTGATAATTTTATTTCAACAAAAGTCAAGTCAATTCTTATTTATTTATATCAGCGGTTCCCAAACTGGGGTGCGTAGACTGACCACCAGGGTGCGTGAGAGAATGATTTTGATAGTCTGTGTGCAAACTTTAGGGCTGTGAATCTTTGGGTAGAATCGATTCGATTCATGATTCATAGGTTTTCGATTCGATTCAAGAACGATTTTTGCAAATTCAGAACGATTCGATTCGATTCGATTCACACTTAAATTCGATTCGATTAATGATTCAATTCTGCATTCTTTAAGTGCATTCACAGGATTATTTAAATGCTTCCCCTAAATTCTTTAAATGCTTAGTCAGGGGGAAAATTACACAGCAGCCTTTATGGTTACAGAACCATAGTGTAGCATCTGGACCAATCAGACACACAATATAGATTTTGTTAGTTATATTTAACAAATATTCTGTAACACCCCTCAGTTAACAAGCCATATGAGGGCCTATGGACCCTCCCCTTTGAGCTGATTCGCTACAATAGGTTAGAGAAAAAAACGAAACACCTTTGTCCATTGTTAGATACTAGTTTAATGATGCTATGCATGACATGGCATATGTAGAAATATATGTAAGCCAAGATTTAAAAAAAAGAGCTTTAAAAGTATTATGTATAGGCTAACATTTTGTCACACGATTAACAGATTATCTGATTAACCGATAAACCTCGCACTCCTATTTCAAGGTTGTTGTTAATGCTGTGGTTATTTTAAGAGTTTCCTTCATACATTCGTTTCAACGACATTGTTAAAACACATTTATTATTCAATGGAACGGTGCGTATGCTTTAGACACTTACATTTTTGCTCCGTCCGTGCAATAAATGCGAGAGCTAATTGCGAGTGCAATCTTTTGACAGTCACAGGCGGTAAATAGC
The DNA here is from genome assembly GCF_001515625.1 of Sinocyclocheilus rhinocerous. NCBI lineage: Eukaryota > Metazoa > Chordata > Actinopteri > Cypriniformes > Cyprinidae > Sinocyclocheilus > Sinocyclocheilus rhinocerous. The sequence goes on from NW_015634468.1 coordinate 168,017, forward strand.
GGAGCGCGTGAAGGAGAGACGCGAGGCACGAACACTGTTCAAGGTCTCCATTAATTCCTGCTTGTAGTAATTTAATCAAACATACAGGGCCAGATATCTCACTAAATAGGGTAGTAGGGGTGGGGGGAAAAATCGATACAGCACAGTATCACGATATTTTCCGCGGCAATACTGTATCGATACACGGACGCCAAGTATCGATCTTTTATTATACTATTTGGTAGTTCCCGCCCGGCAGTGTTCAGCGCGCATGTTTTTTTTATTTTTCTGGACTCCTTTTTAATGGTTAAATTACATTTTATTAATCAAACTGTCATTCAACTGCACGTTCAAACACGCTGATTCATTCATTCAAAGAGACGTAATGAAACACGCTGTTGGAATCATTTTAACTTTGAGCGCCACTTTAGAAGGCTCAGCTGACCAGCTATGCGTCGATGCTAAGACAGAGATTTC
>NW_015634468.1:168552-173698 GCF_001515625.1 Sinocyclocheilus rhinocerous
TGTTGTGTTCTCACACAAGTGTTGTTTGATAATGCATTGAGTTAGTGTTCAGTGATGCATCGAGTTTGATTGTGCTGAAAGCATTCTGTCATGCCTGACCAATGTATGTGTTCGTTTACTGGGGTCTGAAACAGAGAGGTTATGTAAAAAGATACGGTAAGTTGATGTTATCAACTTATCGTAACAATGTGTAAAAAACAAGTGTAACAAACAAAGTGTAACAAACAAACGCAACAAAGTGTAAAACGAGAAGGGCATAACCTTACGAAAAAAGAAAACACGCAAAAATCGTGGTTGCTGCGGTTCTTGCATTCCTCTGCGGTTTGCTCGTCAATAGCGTGGTATTGCGATATTGCGGTTATCGCGACAGCCCTATCTTTGCTTACTTTGGCCTAAATGTCTGCCATTCTTTTTTATTTTGTAAATGTGTAAGAGGTGTTATGTTTCTGCACTCTTCCATTTTTAGCAAATTAAGAAAACTTTGTCTAAAAACAATTTTCGTGATGGTTTGTATTTTTTGTGCTCTGTATGGAACATCAATGCCTGTTTAAGTGATGAACTCCATTACTTGTGTTTGTTTCAGACATGATAACAGACATTTTATACTTGTGCTACAACTTTTTGGCCTGTGCTACAAAACTTTCAACCTCTGTAGCACCAGTGCTATGTGAAAAAAAAGTTAACGTACAGCCCTGTGGTCACTCCCACTTTGACGGGATGAATTCAATAACAGAGCTCGACATTAATGCTTGTCTGGGACAAGTGGATATTTTGAAGGGGCAAGTGAAAGAGAATTTTACTTGCCCCACCGGACAACTAATCTGATTAAAACATCTAATTAGGGAAGCACAATCAATGATTCTGATTTTATTACATTTAGTGTAAACGGCGATTTTATAAAGGATAATGTATTGACTATAACAAGGTTGCGCCAGTTGAGGCTTGCGCAGCCTGTCTGTGTGTGAGAGAATCTTGTGGAGAAATCAAAACAAATGAACATAACTGCACACAAAAGAAACATAATGCAGTAAATATGTAGTTTTTATATTTATAACATATGACATGACAAGGAGAGTGCAGTTTTCCCTGAAAACCACGATTGTAAATTTGACATTGATTTTATACAAGAGTTCAATCAAGTAGTTAAAGTGCCCCTATTATGGATTTTTTAAAATTACCTTTCATGCAGTGTGTAATACAGCTCTAAATGAATGAAAACATCCTGCAAAGTTTTAAATCTAGAAGGGCACCGTGTATAAAGTTATTGTCTCTCAAAAGAAAGAGTCAACTCTGAATCATTGAAACGAGTCGTTTTTAAAATGAATCCTAAGCCGTTTCGTTGATGTCAACATGAAACAGCATATTGCCCGCCCACTTGTTGCGCACGCAAACCCGGGAAAACTTGAAGACTTGGTCTGAATGAAAATACAAATTCATTCTTTGCCACTAGGTGCCACTTTTGGAGCGGTAAAAATACCGGTTTCCCCGGTAACGCTGTACACAAAGCAGCACTTCGGACCAATCACCGCAGATTACCGTCACGCAAAGGAGTGGTTTGGAAAAATTAATCGTTAAACGAATCGTTTGGGAGTCGTTGAGCAAGTAAGGTCAAAATAAATGCATAATATAAGGCAATGAGAGTGTTTTTTGACCTTACATGCATGTCAACCTGTTGTTGGGGACTCCCAAAACCAAAATATGAACCTTTCATAACCCATAATAGGGGCACTTTAATATTAAGTGGACTACATTTTAGTACAATATTATCAATGTTGACTGTTTTTGCTCAATTTTTGGTTAACGAAAATAGTTCCAAACAAAGATCACAGCAGAACAGTCAGTCGCGCATCTCTGAGCAACACACAGCGTTGTTTCCTTACTGAATGATTCAGCGTTTTTGAATTGATCATTTGAGTCAATGATGGTCCATTCATAAAGACAGGCACTTGCTTCACTTGAATGAATCAGTCGTCTAAACGAATCGCTTGAATGAACGCCTCAATGACTCACTCAGTAAGACAGTCACTTGCTGTCACCTACTGCCGGTTTACTTTCATATTTAAAAGTAGCTTATTTTTGCATTTTTTCCCCAACATTTCACATTTGTATATTAAAAAAATAACTGATTTAAAACACCAAGCTTTATGATTATTAAAAAGCATTATTTATTATTTATGCTGAAATTATTAATATGTAAGAATTTGAGATGAAAGATATGACGCATTCATTTAAGGGAAAAATGCCCTTTCAATAGGCAAAAAAAAGATCTGGAAATCAATTTAAATACATTTTAGTATGTAAACTAAAAAAAATAAAACTTAAGATTATTTCTGTATAAAACAATTTCCCAACAACAAAATTGTGGCCATTGAAAATACTGAGGGGCTAATTTTGGAAAACCCCTAGTCACAGTGACTGATGAGCAAAAAAGGTAGTCAAGCCCTGTATACAGTGAATATTATTTGTATTATTGCAGTTAAAAATGTGGTGTTTAATTGAGTAAGGTGGTGGGGGTGCTTGTGTCAAACACTAGAAAGGGGTGAACGCTGCAAAAAGTTTGGGGACCACTGATTTATATAATAGCGCTTTATACAATACAGATTGTTTCAAAGCAGCTTTACAGTAATAAATGACAATAAAAGTATTAATACTGCAAAATTAATCTATTTTGAAACACTTCATTTTCAGCTGTAAAGCAGTTCTGCAGAAGACAATAGTGACATTAATTAGCTCAATTCTGATTCAGTTTGATTCAGTTCAGTTCACTGTTAGTATGGCTGAATTAATCAATTATGAAACGACCTCAAATGCAGCTCTACAGGAGACATTGGTTTCATTATCCAGCTCTGTTTAGTTCAAATTTTTGTGTTCACATCTGATAGTGTCAGTACAGTGAGACTGACAATATTTTCTGAATATTAGTTGTCTTAAGTCCCAACTGAGCAAGCCAAAGGCAGATAATTTCACATTTTTATAAAAAAAAAAAAAAATAACTTTGCCCAAATCAAAGTCATGTGGTTCATTCAGGAAAAATAAAATAAAATAAAAATCATAAAAATTACATCATACAGAGGACCCTAGCAAACCTTCATGATGACTGTTCATCATGTCAATAAGTCCCTTAAAATTAAAATATATATATATTGTTTTATTAGGCACTCCGTTTATGTTCCGTCAAACTGTTTTATAAACGCAAATCACTCTCGTACTCGAGCGATACCGGCTCTATATCAGCGGCTGTGATTGCCTTCGGCCTAATGGCCTAATCACAGCCATGCTGATATAGAGCCGGTATCGCTCTCGTACTCGATCTCTCTTATAACCTCATTATTTCTCACTAATAACCTAACTGAAGCAGCACATGCCCTTGATACGAATTCTAAAAGTGACGTATGTTTAACTGTCAACTTGAGCTTTGAATCCGTGGCGGAAGGAAGTAGTTCCGCACAAAAGAGGGTTTTATTAGGCACTCCGTTTATGTTCCGTCAAACTGTTTTATAAACGCAAATCACTCTCGTACTCGAGCGATACCGGCTCTATATCAGCGGCTGTGATTGCCTTCGGCCTAATCACAGCCATGCTGATATAGAGCCGGTATCACTCTCGTACTCGAGTGATATTGCTCATATATTTGTTGGGCCGACGCCATAACCTTGTGGGCAGATATATGGCACAATTGCGCTTCAAGAAGCACTGAAATTAAGTCCTGCCTCATGATCCTTTCTTGATCCCATTCTCCTCACTTTTTTCCAATTGTTTCCTGTCTCTAAAAAAAACAAAGGTAATTTGACAGGTAACAGTAAATATAAATACATAAATATTATACATAAATATATAAATACAAAAATAAATACATAAATATAATAAATGTAAAAAAAACATTTTTTTATAATGCGTATGTATGCTCACATGTATTTTAAGGTGTAAGGAAAATAAGTTATTTTTGGCTTGATGGTTACACCACATGATATTTTTAGAGTAATTACAAATTAAACTTTTATTGAAAATGGTATAAAAGTGCTTTTTTTATCGTGTACACTGTCACAGACCCTTGTGCTTGTCTGAAGGTGTTGCATTGTTCTTGTGAGATCTCTGGGCCTCCTCAAGCTGATTAGCTGGTGCTTTATTCCGTTGCATAACAACCTGAATCGGATCATACACACCAGCGTGTATGTGAAAGTGAATTTCCATCATTCTGCAGCATAGAAGGATATTACTCGCACAATGCAGACCACTTATTCAGAGACCTTGCCGTTACGTTGCATCTTGAGAATGATGCTACATTCCAGGATGCATTCCATGTCTCTGAATGCCTCGAATAATTGTAAACATTTTTGCTATATCTTTCTCTCTCCTGCTCCTCAGGGTGATACTCGGGGTCAGATGGTTTCAGAACGTCTTGGTCTTGGCCAAAATCTGGACCTTTCGGACACCATGGTCCAACAAAAGCTGGATGAGATCAAGGACCAGATAAAACGAGAGATCCGCAAAGAGCTGAAGATCAAAGAAGGAGCTGAGAACTTGAGGAAGGTGACCACAGATAAGAAGAGTCTGGCTTATGTGGACAACATGCTTAAAAAGTCCAACAAGAAGGTGGAGGAACTGCACCAGGAGCTTCAGGAACTGAATGCACACATAGTGGTGAAGGACCCAGAGGAGGTTGTAGGTATGGCTGAATTCACTCCGTCTGTCTCTTTACCTTCTGTATTTATTGTAGCTTTTGTTTTTATTCACTGACAAAATTGTACTGAAAAATTACCATAGTACAACCATGTTTTTATTTTTTATTTTTTTGTAGTAGTAGTAGTAGTAGTACTAGAGCTGAGCGATATAGCTTAAAAATTTTATCTTGACATTTTCCAGCCATTTAACAATGCTAAATTTCTTTATTTGCACTGAAATGGCTTAAAAAATTAACTTGTTTATAGATTTTTTTTTTTTAGTCATTTAATCTGACAAACCATAATTTATAAGATTAAAATAGCTAAAAAAAAAAAAAACTGCTTTGGGTGTCCCTAGTAGTGGTCTATTTGGCACTATTATGGATATTTGGCATTTTTCAAATATCGGCATCGGCCGATAAGTTTTTCTGTTTGGCCGATGTGTTCGAGGCGGGACTTTTATTTTGACAGCGCTGAGAACGGCA
>NW_015634468.1:173739-175665 GCF_001515625.1 Sinocyclocheilus rhinocerous
ACTTTGAATGACTAATGAACATTTCATTTCACAAACCTTGCAAACTTAGTCGTATCCAGCTGTGAGATCTTGTGAAGTGTGCATTTTTATCCAGCATGATCGCGTGTTCTCTGTGAGACGGATATTAATTAAAATTAAAAACAAATTATATCGGCCATCGGTCTCCCTGCTTTCCGAGATATCGGCATCGGCTGTCAAAAAACCAATATCGGTCGACCACTAGTCCCGAGTTCGAGTCCCTGCTTCCGGACCTTTCCCTATGCCGTCCCCCTCTCTCTCTCCCCCACTTCGCTTCCTGTCCACTTACTGTCCTATCGAAAATAAAGGCATAAAATGCCAAAAATATTCAATCAAAATAAAAAAATGTAATCAAAATTTTTAAAAAAGCTTTAAAATACCTAGCTAAAAATGCATGTTTTTCACTAAATATTTAATCATTATCTTTCACATGCACTAATATAACAATCCATAGTAATATTTACCAATGTTTATGTTTCCTTATTTATATTTCACTTGGGTAACACTGGGGAACAAGTGAAAACAAATGTTTAAATCAGTTGATTTAAGCAGATGAATTGAACCAATACATGGAAATGAATCACTTACCAACTCTATTGCAATTGTTTGCTACTAAAGTTTAAATCCGGAATGCTATTATAACTTGTGTGGCAAGGATGGATGGCAAATCTAATCTGACATGGCCTTCAAGAAATTAAATGGCCAAATCGTTGAGAATATCTATCTCAAGCCTGACAGGGTGCCATGGTAATAAAATGGTTTCATGGCAATGCCATGTTTTGGACTGAGATAATACCATAGCGTTCTTTGAACTATGTTGAGGTACCATGTAAATAACATGGTATGTAAATATTTTTATCATTATAATGGTACGCATTCAAGTACCATGTTATTACCTTCTCATGATGTTACTGTACCTTGGTACAACCACAGCACTTTTTTTTGTTCTACTGTGGTTGTACAATTAAGGACTTTGTGTCCAAAACAACAGTTATCCATGGATATTACTGTACCCTGTAATATACTGCTGAAAAAAAAAAATCACCACAACAAAGAACAATGATAATGATTTGCCTGGGGTTTAAGGGATTATCCAAAATAGAAGGTTTTGCATTTGAGCTTTTGGTTATACAAGAGGCTTGCTGTGAATTATTTATATTGTTGCTTTTTTTGAACCATCAGGTAGTTTTAGAAGGAAGAACACTGATTATTTATGTGGCTGTCTTTATTTCCCTATGAACCTTATTGTCAATAATATTACAATAGTGTAATGTGACTCAGTACCTGACTCAGAACCTGAAGTTAATCATCAATGAATGCAAAGAAGCAGTATGACAAGAATGGATGAAATCTTTGCATCCTTGTGTGTGTAATAGGGGTGTAACTGTACACGTATTCATACCGAAAATTTTCGGTACGGGTTTTTCGGTTCGGTCCGCATGTCTACCAAATACAGCATTGGTTTAACCACTTCATGAGTGAAACTTCACTGGAAACATCAGGTGTCCACAGCTCATCAGTTCGCTAGAGAAATTAAGTCTAGAGAAGAGCTTTCCGTGAAATATTAGACTATATACTCATTATATTTTACTTAATTATTGTCTTAATTATTTAATGTATGTTTAAATAAATCTGTTATCCAAAAGTTATGAGAGCCACTGTGTAAATGATTATATTTCAACAACAAATAACATTTTTATCATTTAGAAGTTAATTTAAAAACTGCGTTTTGTGCAATTTACATGTTTTGCATAGATTTTTTTTTTGAGCGTTGATTATTATATTTAAAAATAAATAGTAATTCAATTTAAGTCTGGGCTCTGTTGTTAATTGTAACCTTGTAAAAGGGCTCCCTGTAGTTTAGAGCATAAGCTGAGGTAGATTTTTATTCCTAAGAAATAATTTATA
>NW_015634469.1:0-4724 GCF_001515625.1 Sinocyclocheilus rhinocerous
ATGATAATCAAGCATTATTTAATGATAGAACTTTAGTAATTAGAAATAAAACTAATTTGTATGAACATAATAATAAAACACCATGTATGAATGCATATTTGTCATTTTAACTGGACTTAGAACTGGTGGTGGTGCTTAAGATATTGTTGGGCATTCAGTGTTTCTGTAAAAGAAAAAGAAGGGGGAAAAAACTAACAATAATACTGATAAGATAATAGTAATAATAATAATGATAATACAATACTATAATTCTACTACTAATAACAATATAAAAAGCACTAAGTATTAATGAGCTGCTGGGTTCATGAATATTAATTATGTTGTCTGCGTTCGCTCGAACTGATTTGCTGAAATCAAAACAGGGACGGTAATAGATGAGTGCCAGTCAATGAGATTGCCGTTTGCACATTAGTTCTGCCCACTACCGGAGAAACTGGCAGTATCTTATGGTTTGTCTTTAAAAGCTGAAGAATTCCAAATTAACATTATTTTCACAGGAATATCAAAGAATATCACACTGTAAAAAAAATTCCGTAAAATTTACGGTAAAAAATTTTCACCGTATATAGTAGGGGAATTTACCGTTAACCATTTAACAGGTTTTTACTGTAGCATTTTTACAGTCTTTTACCGTTAAAATCACGGTAATTTTTTACAGTGCACTTACATGTAGCGCGTCAATTCTGCATGGTATGTGAGACTCTCTCGCTCTCTCTCTCGCTCTTTTTTGCGTGTGTGTGAGAAACAGCACTCTCAGCACAGCGACGGTGAGTCCTGCGCCTTCACACTAGAGTTTACGGTACGTCAAATACAGGTATGCTTGCATCCATTGAGATGAATTGAAAAATAGCACAGATCGCTTGACGGAGAGTGAAACTGAAGCGCTCAGCTCAGAGTGTTCAGCGAGTGAATATATATCTGTGCTAAACTTATACTTAACCTTCAACTCACACACTGGCGAGTAAAATCTAAGAATTTATTAGCCAATGGCTAATGTTAGACATCATTTAGTCACCCAGAGTGAAGATTTAGTCGCATATGCAAGTGATTTACTCGCATTGTAGAGGGCTGCATGAATGATTTGATTTGAGTGTGAAAAATTGAGTGAATACTTTTTAGCCTGTTCATCACACACAAAGCTATCAAATGACTTCAGAAGACTTTGAATATTGTACACAAGTTACATAGGCTTCTTCTATGGTATACTTTTAGAGTGTTTTTTCATAGCTTGCTAGCCTTTGGTCACTAGTGATGGGAGAAACAAGGCTTTTCGAAACTATATGAATCAACTGAACCAATTGCAAAATGATGCTGACCTGCTTTTTGGCCTGCTGGTCAAAACTGTGTAAATGCAATGAAAACTGAGTTCAAAAATGCATAAAATACCATTTAGATACCAACTGCAAATGTTTTATTGAGAGTATAATCTATTAAATGTAATTAACAAATCATTTACAGATATACAGATACACTCTAAAAATGCTGGGTTCTTTCAACCCAACTTTGGATCAAATATGGACTAACCCAACTTTTGGGTTAAAAATTTAATGTAAAAATTTAACCCAACGGTTGGGTTAGTCCATATTTGACCCAAAGTTGGGTTTAAACAACCCAGCATTTTTTAGAGTGATAGTTATCCAGTCTAGTATTGTGTCATTAGTTGGACATTTTCAATTGGCTTTACCTTCTTCACCATTCTTACATTTACACTGGACCATGCAAAAAAACCACACCACATCAACTCCTGTGAAACAAGACACTTCAAATATTAGCAAAGCTGAGGTCTGGTCAAAAGACACCACTGTCCCTTTAACACACAATGAAGTCTTATCACAGAGTGGAGCGTCAACACCTCATACAATCCAGCTATGAGAATGATAGTGCAATGCAAACAGGCCGCTATCCCTGAGAGGACTTGTTCTTTTGTGACTGATAAAGACTGGAGAAGTTACATTTGGGCAGGGAGAAGCACAACTGAACTAGTATGGGTAACCATACTTGGCCACATGTCATGTCACTTGTGTACAGAATGTTATCATCTACAAACATGAAGTCAATATGAGAACATTGAGTTGACCCACATATGTGGAGAACATCCATTAACGTTGAAGTGATATGGCATGTACAAAACTATGCAAACATTTTTATTATCAACAGACAATAAATGATTTTTGGTTCAACTGATTAATAAACAGCCAGATTCCAATCATGTAATTGGCATTTGATTAAACTGGTGAGCGCAGACCCTGGAGCAGATCCAGACTGCAGAGCTTCACTCGTCCAGCTGAAGATAAGCCTAAAGCGTAGCAGAACAATTAAATAGGTTTGAATGGAACACTGGCTAAAGCCTCTTCCAGCACAAAAACTCTGGATCAGTTTTGAAAGTTAATGATTTCCCAGAGACACCAGCCTGAGTCATTATCCTTGGATTTGTCAAGGAGACGCTGAAGAGCCCCAGTGAAAATCCAAACAGACTAAAAAAGAAAATACTAAAAAGAGAAAATTTTTGTTCATTGAATTAAGACCATTTTTCCCTTTACAAATGTAATTGTGTTTGGGAGAAAGTGAGCAAGTGTGAACTTGTCTTCTGTTTTCAGAGAGAAAGTGTGTCGGACTCCGTGACATAATATTCAAATTGATTCAGGACTTTGGACTGTCTTCTAATGAAGTTTTAACTCTCTTTGTCTCCATAATTGAACTCATTTTAGAGGATTTCAAAGTGATAAATCTGGCACAGAGTCTGAGCAGGTTCAGAAGGCAAGAATGAAAGAGAAACAAGCCGTGCAATTTTCGAAATACACTTCCTCAGTATTCATGTCTTGTTTTAGACTTGACAGGAAACAAAATGAAGATTTGAATTTGCTGCAAATGAGAAACTATATTTGTCCTTTTCGATGTGGGATAGAACTATTTAAAAATAAAACTCTGCTAGAAGAAAGGCTTATGCCACACTAGTCCAGGCCGGTTTATGCTGGTTTGGCCAAGGTCAAAACTGGTTGACTAAGCTGGTTGTAGCTGGTTGACTAAACACATCTTGCTAAGTTTGTTGCACCAGGTTTGACATCAATTACTTTGAATATAACTGTTTTTGTGCATTTGTTATTTGAATATATCATATGTAAATATAATGACTTAAATGTAGTTGTTTTTTCCCCAATGACTTCAGAAGATGGAACTATAGTGCCTGAATCGTATAAACCACAACGTTGGAGTCCGGCAACCAAGACATTATGCATCATATTATGTATATACTTAACTATATATATATATATATATAAAAGAAAGAATATCCAACAAATTTCATTTTTGAATGAACTTTCATCGAATACTGGGGAGCAGAATCAGCAATACAGCTCTTTTCACCAGATTACCAGGCCAATCTGATTTACCAAAGACTGTGATGAAATTAGTCTGGTTGACTGGTATGGTTACTGAATCTGGTGATTTAATTCAGAGTGCAATAAAGAAATCCACAGCTTTATTCATCCCGGATTGGATCTGCAAAACTGATCTGCATCATTTCATCCTATTACTGATAGACTCTAAACACTTCTGTTCTTTTGATACTTCAGGGAATGGCGGTTTAAGCACAATCCCTTCCTAACTCTCTGATGCATTATTCAGTGACTGACCTATTCTCTTATGGACAGTAAAGTCCCCTGGATCTCTCTAAATGCTGGCTAGAATGCAGCCCTGATGTAAAATGCATGTGTGCTGATGTCACCTTTCCCCATTGCTAAAAGCTCTCATCTTCACAGACACAACCGAGAAGAACACTGCAACATAAAAAAAAACTACCGCAATACGACTGCAACATCAAAACATCATCTCTGCTCGTTAATTAGACTCTCTGCACTGTATACACCACAGGCAAAAGGAAAGGAAGCAATGAAAATTTAACATCGCACAAAAAGGAACTGAAGTAAGAAGAAAACGGTGTCAGTCATTCTATTTGAATGTGATAGGGCTTTTCTTTTTGATTGGGCTGGAGTGCTATGTAGAGCAGATCTCAGTTCCCCCCGGAGAAATCAACACTAGAATAGAGGGCAAAAAAGATTCAGACTGAAGTAGGAGAAGCTGTGTAAGGTATTTCAGCAAAAAAAAAAAACCTCCACTTTATTCATTCGTACCATTCACAAGCAAGGTTAACCAGCAATGTGTTTTGTTTTTTTTTACTTCTCAGTAAAAACATACCAACTTTCTGCAAATTAGGCTTATTATAGAATTGTTAATGTATTGCAGTAAAAAGAAAAACCCTATTGTAACACAATGTTTGTTTTAATTAACTCAGCATAAATGAATGGCAGTACCACAAATACTGTACTGCAAAAATAATTTATGAACAAGATTATTGGAGTGTTTTACAAGAAAATACTATTTCAGTTATTCTACTTCAAAATTGCATGCTTAACTCAATGTGTTACTTGTCATTTCTTTGTAATTAATGCCTAAAAATGTAATAAATAAATACATAAATACATAAAATAAAATGTAGGCCTATACATTGTATTAGCAGGGAAAATGCAGTATGTTTAATATAAATGGAAAATAGCAAAAAATAAATAAATTATATTTGATTTTTTGGGGGGTAAAATACAACCCAGGCATATTCTTGAAAGGTTTTGTATATTTATCTATCAATATCTAAAGTCTCTTTATCACAGGCTTCTGTCAGTCTGCAGGTCTTGGCAAGCATTGGGTCTGTCTGTGTCTGTGTGTGTGTG
>NW_015634469.1:5024-7334 GCF_001515625.1 Sinocyclocheilus rhinocerous
GAAAAACCATTACACCTATGGAGAGTCCCCACAAGGATAGCTGACCAGACATGTGTGTGTGTGTGTGTGTGTGTGTGTGTGTGTAATTATCACTAAGCAGTTACACACTCGTTGTCTCTCATTTCCAGTCCATTTCATGGCCCATGTTTTATTCATGCCTAACATGCTTGTTTTACAAAACATGATGCTGCTTCGCTTGGGACTTGGGTTTAGACGCAGTGCCAAGACTGCATGCAGAACAGGAGAGATGGACAGATAGAGCAATAAAGAAAATGAAGGGAAGGGAAAGAAAAGAACAGAAGAAAAGAAAAGAAATGAAGTGACCCTGGCGATTGTTCCGAGTATTTAGAGAAGAGAAGAGAAGAGAAGAGAAGAGGGCGACCTTGGCTATTGTTCCCGAGTGGCAGTGTAGTTGTCAGATGTGGTGCCAACCAACCCCATGATCCACAAAGGAGACAAGGACAGGAATTGTAGCACCACATAAAATAATAAAGGACCCGCATTATTCATCTGACTCAAACACACACACTCGTATGGTGCAAAAATATGAGCACAGGATCAAAGTAAGTGCCAGTCCTGAGCAGTGATTGAAACGGCTCCAAATGAGCCACTGAACTCAATCCACATGCAAGCAGTGGCACAGGGCCTCAAATTATGAAAACATCAGCCTGGCTTGTGAATACTAAATATGTCACTTAGTCAAGTACTTCTAACTGATTTGCTTAATGACACGCATTGGTAAGTTAGTGCTACAACTATCACTAAAACTATAGCTATTACTAATTGTTTTCTGTCATTTAAATAAAGCCGAAATAAAATGAAACAAATATTACATGAAAAACTTCAACTTAAAATAAAGTTAAGTAATTCCATGTTGTAGTACTAAAATATAAATCTAAAACAGAAAAATGAAAGCTATATTGAAATATAATAATAACAATAAATGACAAAAATAAAAATATAAAAATGCTGAGTGGATCAGCTTTTTCACAATGGTTTCTCTAGTATTACTCTTAGATATTTTTATAGCACAATTTTTAATTAAATCCTGCTGTTCTTTATTGTTTTTTGACTCCATATAAAATAAAATAGGAATTATTTAATATAATAGTTGGTACACCCCTGCCTGGATAGCTGCCGGGACCATTATCACATCCTCGCACTTATCACAGCCATGTTCTCTGCGGCTGAACCCAGGGGAGAGGACCAGCTGATTGGCTGTGATTCTCGCTGACAGCAGGTGCTTCTCATCGGCCATGTGAGAGCAGAGGCTCAGTCCACATTACAGGCTCTGTCAGAACATAAGGCATTCTGGGAAAACTCAAGAAGTCCCCTAATAGACACTGCCAATAATGGGCAGATCATGACACCCTGACTCGCCAACAGAAACACGGCCAAAAGACAGCAAACAATTTCACCACTCTCAGACTACAACAATAAACATTACACACAGAGGTCTTTTCCAAAACTCTGCATTTTAAGGCAACACAGAATGCTCAAATTTAAAGGTTTAATTAAGACTTAAGCAAGAAATGATGTTTGGAACAACAGGGTAAGTAAATGATGATGGAAGATTTCATTTTTAAGTAAATAAGCCCTTTAAAGTAGAAACCAAAATTATGCTCCCTTTTAAGATCACTTTATTTTAAAGTGATTTATCCTATATAGTGCTTGCATAAAGCAAGTAGTGCATACACTTGTAGCTGTTATGTATCCTTGTAAGTCATTGTAAGCCCTCTTTTGAGGCATGCGCAAGCGCACGAACAAAGAAAAAGAAAAAGAAAAAGGCAAAAAAAAAATCTAATTATTTACTGAATGATGCACCATGAAATCTGAAATTTGTTAAATGTTCAGTGAAATTCTTTATTATTATTATTATTATTTATTATTATTATTATCCTGGTGTGTTACAAATTTGAAAACTTGTTACAAAAAAGAAAATAATTTCACTGAACATTTAACAAATTTCCGATTTCATGGTGCATCATTCAGTAAATAATTGTTACAATGCTTGAAGCATGCAGTTTGTACTCAAAACTCTCAGAAAAAAAGGTACAAAAGCTGTCACTGGGGCGGTACCATTTCTCTGGGTCCGCGCCGCCACACGCTTGCGTCATGATACTGTCGTGAGCACGCATCCACAAGTGAAGCAGTAGAGACGAAAATGTGGAATAAAGTCGTTATTTTTGTTTTCTTTGCGCAAAAAAGTATTCTCGTAGCTTCGTAACTTTAGTTGAGCCACTGATGTCACACGGACTACTTTGTCGATCATCTTGGTACTTTTCTGGACCTTGAACGTGGTAGTTACCT
>NW_015634469.1:7389-12295 GCF_001515625.1 Sinocyclocheilus rhinocerous
TTTGGGTGAACTAACCCTTGAAGGTACCAATATGGACTGTTTAAGTACAAAGGTGTGCCTTTTGAAAAGGTACCGCCCCAGTGACAGCTTTTGTACCTTTTTTTCTGAGAGTGAAGGGCTGTACTCAAGAAATGATCTACACGTGTTTGTGAGAAAGAACACACTGAAGCTCAGCTTTCACTAAACTGCAGCACCTTCGTTAATGTAAAGCTACTAATCATATTTAATTACAGTAATGACTTCAAGTCTTGCATACAGTATGACTAACACAGGAATATTTAGGTGATCAAAACAGATTTAATTCCACCAGAGGATGTCAGTTTGGTTATTTCCGCTGTAGTAAATTCTCTAATTATCACTGCCCCAGCTCTCAGATGAAAGATGTCTAAATATACTGGGATTCGGCATATGGAGAGAGTTGATGAAGAGGAGGATCTAAACAAATGGGAGATGGATTCTGGAGACAGTTTTATGCTTGGAGTTTACATGTATAGGAGTAAAAGTGTTTCGCTGTTTTTATCCTCCCTGATCCTTTCATGCATTTATGACTGAGATTGAGGTGCTCATGCTCATAAGGTCACAACAGACAGGAAAAAGAGACAGGAAATTATAGGAAGATAGTGGGATTGGGAAATGACCCAAACCAGATTAAGGGTCAATTGCACATAAGCGGCACTACTTGATGTTGGAGCACATGCTGTTGGGCAGTAACAAACTAAAAGTAACACTACTAACATAAGCCAGGTAAACTGAAACAACAAACACATGAATAGTCATGAATTCTGATTCATCTGAGTGAATCAGTTCGTTCAAACAGTGCACTGGAATGAATCTATTAAAAAAACAAATTTTTCTTCAAATGTTGCTTTCTTTCTGTCCCAAAATACAAATTTTACTTTATCAGCCTGTTTTCAATTATATAAATAAATACATTGAGAAAATAAAATTAATTAATTAATTAACAAATAAATAAATATATAAATTGTATACGTATATAGTTGGGATGGAGGGATGGATGGATATAATATAACATATAAAATATAACAAGTGATTTAAAAGTATATATTGTATATACTGTATATACACAAACTTCAAAGGACCTCAAAATCCACTTTCACACTAAAAATACAAACCAAACACTGGCCTTTTTACTCAATTATAGACTTAGTAACTCAACTCCCCTTAGCATTAAAATGGACTATGCAGGTGTACAAAGTCACTGAGTGACAAATCAACTCAACGCCACTGTATAGAGCACAAAAAGGAAGAGTGAGTGGGAAGGAGTTAAGAGAAAGGAGTGGCATGAAATAAATGAGGGTCTCGACCCTCAGTCCCACCGTTGTGTGTTTACACAGACAAATTGGAACGAGCGATGCCATGCATTATACATTAGATGTCGTAGTGACACGCCCGTTGGACTAATGGGATGAGAGATTGTATTTACCCAGCATGCCTCTCAAGAGCTCTCACCGCTCTGTGAGTGACAGCGATTGGTTTACCCGCTACTATAATTTCCACACAGCTGTAATGTACACTGATTTAGTATGTCAGTACATGGACATTAATGTGTTTTCCAACAGAATTCCAATGGATTGATTTTGTTCAGAGATCCAATAAAACTAATCTGAACAGCAATCTAAATATACCTCAGAAACACTGATAGAAGTATTTAGTATTCAGAAAAATACACTCATAAAATGAGAATCAAAGATTTGACTGTTGAAAAGACACTATGAATTAACGCACTCGTTTCCTATGCTTTTATAAAGCTATATAAAAATGGAACAGACAACTCATCTATTTAAAACAAACAAAAAAAGACATGTAGACACTGTTATTTAAGGAAAATAATATTTAAATAGACTTAGGCCAGTAAGCAACAATTGTTGCACCTAGCAACACCCTGACAACCACCCACAACATCCTATAGTATAGCTAGTTTTCATGGGCACATTTCTTTCAGATAATGTTAAGTTACATCTACATTAATGAATGAATAAATAAATTTGAAAATGCATTTTTTCTTTCCATTGTGGCGTCCACACCGAGATGTAAAGGTAACACCACTAACATAAGCCAGGTAAACTGAAACACCAAACACCTTTCTGAAATGTTAATTATGAAGTCTGATTCATTTGAGTGAATCAGTTCATTCAGACAGTTCACTGGAATGAATCGTTTAAAATAAATAAATAAATAAAAAATTTTCTGTGCTAAAATACTGATTTTTATCACCAGGTGTTCAACTACAGTTATATAAATACATTGTTTTCTGGTCCTAATAGTTGCATATAGTTTAATATTATCAGTTCAAATGCTATTTCTTTGTGATATTCTACTAATTATGATTATTTATTTATTACTTACTTATTCGATGGCATTTTTGTCCAGCAAAAACAGCTTTTTGAAGACACTCTCCCAACTGGATAAATTTGATATTGTACCCATATATAAGTATGATTTTACTGGCATTGTTGCGTCTGCTATTCACTTTAACAATGTTGGGAAAGATAAATGTTACTTTGTGCAATCTTCATATTACATTCCTAAAAACATGACAGAATATTGACTGTCCTTTGGCAAAAGATGGTGGGTGGTGGGATATTGTGCTAATATCATGGTCGTGCCTGAGGACTTTATTATGTCTGGTCACTCTGTATCATCTCATTGAGTGATAATGTCATTTTATGCAGCTTTTTTCAGACGATATCAAGTGTAGATGAGCATCTTTTGGAAAACGTTTAAAAATGCTAGTGTGGACAGAGAGCGTTTTGAAACGAAAACTCCATTTCCAAATATATCCAGATTATACAGAGGACGTAGCCTTAAAATCCAGTTTCTGAGCCCTGGCCTACCAGCCACACACTACAATTGGATCTGCCCAATCACTGCCACCATGCAGGCTGAAAACAGCACTTCAGGCTGTACCTGCATTAAACCCCCAAATTCATTACCCTTCATTAAAGCACTTGTCTTGTGAATGTTCTGCATCTTGATTGCACAAAAATTACACTCCTCATTGATTGCACTCAAATGTGTGCATTGTACTACGTTCTTTATTCTCAAAACAATCAAAAACCCTCTCTAAAAGTGAAAGTACTGCTTTAATTCTTTTTATCTTAAATTTGATATGAAGCCCTTTGCAATCTTCTACCTGTTATATAGCAGTATGTAAAGGTTTAGACTAAGTTGTCCACTAAATGAATTCATTACCATGTAAGTTAAATGCTTTGGGTGTTACTAATTCTTTTCTCTGCTATAGTAATACAGGTTCTAAGTTTATTAGTGTGCATTTCAATGCACAAATCCTGTCATGTACATGTTTACGTGTCTCCGTTAAAGAGTGGCTTATAAAACGTAATTGGTATGTAATGTAATTTAATCTTTATTTATTGCATGGCATTAAGAACTAATTGGCAGCACTGATAGGAGAACGACTGAAATGAGCTCATTACACTGATAATGTATTTAGAGACTAACATGTTAAGCGTGCATTTACACAGCGATGAATGTGCAATAAAGAAAAGGAAAAAATACCCAAACCATATTCTGACATTAGAAAAAAAATGATTTATCAATAAACAAGTGATTTGTCAATAAACAATAAACACAAGAAGTGCTAGTAATATGTTTCCAACATTGTTCAGAAAAATACAAGCTACAGTTGTGACAAAGTAAATGTAATATGAGTCCATGAAGTAAGAAAACCAACTAATAAATCATCAGTGCAGCAGTTAAACTGCATCCTATGAAACCATGTTATCAAGACCTCAGCGTACAGTAATTAAATCTGGCTGATATGATCAGGCTTTTCCACCTACTACCTGTGCATGTTTCTGTACAGAGAATGACACAAAGCAGAAAGATCATACTAACACAAATACAAGCAATTGAGTAGAAGATGTATTATCAATGTAAGGCAGTAGAGATTCAGGGGACATGAGGAGATTTTTCAGCTTATTCTTACATAAGTATGTGCAATTTATTACATTTTATTTTGGCTTAGTAATTAGAGTAAGTCTTAAACATTTGTACTGAGTGTTGTATTAAGCTGAGGAGTTGATTTCAGGGGTTCTGTGAACTCCAGGATCTATCTGTGAGTGTGTAGGCAATTAGCAGCTCTTTTTAATTAAATACCCAAATGCAAGTTTTTGCACTTTCCAGAGCAGGTCATTTAGAAGCCGTGTGACTAATTAAAACCAAAAAAAGGGAATTGTGAGGAAGTAAAAATGTGCTCGTACCACCATTTGTTTGGTTTTAATTCTTGGCAGCTGTGCAGAAAACTGTAATTTTGTTTAAAAACGGGGGGGTGTAGAGCATCCTGTGTACTCGTCTCACTAATTAGCTTCAGTGCTTGAGAGTGAAAATAATTAAGACCTTGTGTCAAGACAATGACAGGTCGAAAGAGAAAATAGCAGGGCTTGCTGATGCACTATATATTTATGAGAAAAGACAAACATTGTTCGGTGCGCATCAAATTCAGACAACAGAAACAGGCGACAAGCTTTCATTTCAAATCAGACATTGAACAAACAAACAAAGCATGTGCATTAAAGCCAACCATGATCTACGATCTGACATTTTAAATAAAAGCCACAAAACTTATTAAAATATTATAAATTACAAAAATAAATGGATGAATAGATGGATGTTAGCAAGTTATTATAGCGGTTATTATAGTTAACTAAAACTAAAAACTAACTAAAACTAAAAAACTAAAATTAAAACCATTAAAAATGTTACTTGAAATAAATGTCAAAATTAAATAGCAATATATATATATATATATATATATATAAACTTAAATAAAAAATTATTAAATCTGTGTTTTTTAGGAAATGGCATACACAATTTTTGATGACCTTTTTGTATGGAATAAACACAGGCCTGAGAATATGTATTAAAC
>NW_015634469.1:12575-14763 GCF_001515625.1 Sinocyclocheilus rhinocerous
TTAAATAAAAAATTAATTTAGAAAAAAACTACTAAAAGTGACAAAAACACTTTTTGTAAAAAAAAAATTAAAAAAAATCATCATGTTTAGGACCACCATAGCAACAAATAAAGTCACTTCCTGTTCATCTGTCAAATGTACTTGCATCCATTGGCACAATTTACTTGCCAAATATCTAATCAGTTTCAATAACAAACTGAAACATTGCACCCAATGTTTTTATACATATTAACACTATATATGACATGAATGTGCTTGTCAAGGCCCTAAAAGCACATAGACATTACACAATCATTATCTTTTTGTGCAATACTTTTTTTATACATATTACAGTTTCATGAGGGATTTCAATTCTTGGTGACATGTAGTCAATAATTTATTGATTCCGACTAAATAATGGATGGTAGTGTGAGAGATGGATCATTAGGACGACTGTGAGCCGTTACTATGAAACTGTGAGATTTCTTATCAATAAATAATGGGTTTGGAGACCATTATCCAACATTCCACTAAAATGGATTAAACACACCCAAAACCACAATGAAGTCTTAATGCTGGCTGAAAAAGTATTGAACGAAGCTGACTGAAGCTAGGGATAAGGATGGGGTAAACCTGAATGAGATCATAATGACACTGCATTCTCCCAACCAGCCTGTCAATACAGTTGCAATAATAAGAAATTATATAGAAAAGAGTGGCACCTCTCGGAAAATCGACCAGCAGAATCAGCAGATGGTTTAAAATCAAGTTATGTGATATATGTAAGGTCCTCAAGGGAAGTTTTTTGTTTGATGGTGAGACCTTGTATACCTGATCCAATCACAGGTGACCAGGACAGACAGATCAGAGAGAGAGAGAGATTGACTTAGCGAGTGTGTTTACCTGCATCTGATACAGCATTCATTCTTCAGCTCAATCTCATATTCACAATAATAAATTAACTTGATTGGCCACTGAGGAAAGCGATATCTTAGTCATACTGTCCTTTCATTTGTTAATGATTTCCGATGACAGCGCTGCTCACTGCATTTTTTGGCAGCGTCTTACAAGCCGTTGTTGAAAGTAAAAATAACTTCCTTGTTTACAACCCTGTTTCATACGGCAGTCCTAAGAGGCCATGGATCATGATTATTTTTCTTTCTTGTTTTCTGGTTAAACTTAAGTTTCTTGTGATCTCCACATAACAAACGTTAAAAATAAGAACAAAGATGCACATTACAGAAGCGCGTCCTAGACAAACACAACATAATCCCTGCTTATCAACTAACAATCATGTACTTTAAAGATGCACAAATAATGAAATAGGTGCAAACAGAATACTATACAGTGTTGTCAACATCGGTTTTAATAAGCAATAAGTTTAGTATCACACCGAACGCTATTGCGTAAGTGAAACTGTGATGAGTCATGCATCATTTTTATTATACTTGAAATAAAATGAACATTTACTGAAATTAACTATATATATGTGTGTGTGTGTGTGTGTGTGTGTGTACATAATACATATATATGGGGGGAAAGGGAGCCTAACATTTACATATATGCTGCACACTAAAGGATACTGCAACACATACAGACTGGTCAAAAGGTATGAGACCACATTAAAACCTCATATTCAAAATCTAATTCAAACCTTTAAATAAACAAGAAGATTAAGGATCTTGAAAACAAAGACGCTAGATAGTCTTTCCATTTACACCTCATCTTCTCTGTAAAAATGTCTGTTAAATTGCAAAACAGCTCAGTCCTGTTGCAGGGCCAGCATGCCTCTGCACATCCAGAGCTAGCTGGCTAATCAGTGGGTATGTCAGCACCTTAGCACAGTAATAGCCTATCTCACACTGATAAAGAGTCAGTCACACGGGACAGGGAAACCCCCCTGCGGGTGAAGACGCTGGCTCTGCTGCCTCCCCCAGAGAGCCACGAGAGGGCTTCAGCACACAGGATGGGCCAGTGGGCAACAAGCTACCCCGCTGTTGGCTGTTACTCAGTTGGAAAGCTCATCTAGCCTGGCTTTCCAAATCTCCCTTTCGGACCCCTGTGGGTGTCGGACTCTTGTGACATCTGTCTGAGACTGATACCACGAAGGGTACAGGAGCCTCTGGGGGAGGCAGTATACTGCCATCTCTCCTTAAAGGTGGGGTAAGCGATTTCTGGTAGCCAATGTTGACATTTGAAATCACCAAAA
>NW_015634469.1:15225-28583 GCF_001515625.1 Sinocyclocheilus rhinocerous
GGAGAAACAAAGCAACCTCGGTGTACGATCGCAGGCCGCTCCTTGAGTTCTCTCCAGCGCTGGAAAGCTGATCCGATATTTACACGGGTCCTACTTCTTGCCTTATTGCCTTAAGCCTTCTTTTGTTCCGCAGAGGTTTTCCTTTTTTGTTTTTTTATCCGCTATCTCTATCTTTCTGTCGCTCGGCTCGCTAATGTCCGTCCTGTGCACTGAACGCTCTCTCCTCCACATCATGAGTAGACACGCCCCTTACTGCTGATTGGCTACAAGTTTGTTTTGCTATTCGGCCCGAATCAGTTTTCTAAAGAGTTTTTGAAAAATCGCTTACCCCACCTTTAAGCTACCAATGCGGTTCTCCTGATATGGTTACACTTATGACTGTGTTCATAACTTTAAATATCTAATCTAATCTAATCTAATTTAAAACATAGCATAACATAAGGGAATTGTAATTCAATAAAATTATAGGTTATAAATGCACCAAAGCGGTTATATATTTATAACCTCTTTGATGCATTTCAGTACCAACATGCGAAAAACACCTCAGAACACTAACATTTCAGAACATATAGAAATCTAGCTGATAAGCAAGTACATTTCACCATTAACGCTGCAAACTGTAAGTGTCCTACTTCTCTCCTCACAGATCAAATGCTGAAGCGCTCCTTATTGGGATGAGTTTGTATAAATGTGTTGCAGTTACTTAAATAGATACTTACAACAGCGGTCGGCACCCCTTTTCACCGTATTTCTGATAATGCGCTCGACCTTTATTCATACTGTGCGTACTTACATTAAGATTTGTCATTTCCTGCCAGTGTGTTGTCAGGAGAGCAGAATATATCTGTAACATTCTACAAATAGAGGCTCTTTCTATCTCCTTCCTGTGCTTGTTTAATGAATCCGTGTCATAGGAAAGATGGATCCCATTACAATGTGTCCCTCGACTCCCATCACATTAGCATCAACGTGCAGCGAGAGGAAGCGTCCACAATGGCAGGCAATAATCATAAGCTATCTTGTACAACATCTTAATGTCGTGATTACATCTGCCAAGATGGCTGTTCAAAGAACCAAATGGCTAAAATGCATCATTGGGTTCAACGAACTGCCATCCTGCACATTGAGCTGATATTTTAATTAAGAACGTTCATGCTTGTTTCATAACGCGGTTAGTGTTTCTTCATGGCAGCGGGTTAATGTGACTGAAATTGTTGGCGTGAACCTGACGCCATGGCGGGTGTGACTGAGCATACGACCGCGCATAGAGTGCAATATCCAGAACGGCACCTGAGATCATCAGACAACGTGACATTTTCAGGCTGAGAAATCATCTAAAACAGAGCACGGATGGTGAAGGAATGAGCAAACACCCGTAATGACAAAAATAAACATGATATGAACCATTACAAACAGCAACAGTAATGATACACGGTACTGATATAAGATTAACTCTAAACTCTCCTGATCACATGCTGCTTTCCAAGAACTGGTACAAAATAGGTGTTAAACTCGATACAGCATATTTAACATTCAGATTGTCAAAATATGTTTTTTTAAAGGGGTCATATGATGCTATTTCAATTTGTCCTTTCTCTTTGGAGTGTTACAAGCTCTTGGTGCATAAAGAAGATCTGTAAAGTTGCAAAGACTAAAGTCTCAAATCCAAAGAGATATTCTTTATAAAAGTTAAGAGTCAACCATGCCTACCTAAAACGGCTTGTTCTAACACGTCCCCATATGTCTACGTCACGATGTGGGAAGATTTGCATAACACCACCCAAATGTTCACGCAAAGAAAGAAAGCATAACTTTTATTCTCGCTGTAGTATTGTTGACGCTGCAGCCATGTCGTGAAGACGCTGTGTGCTTCGTTGTGAAAGCGAAACTACGGACGATTGTGAAGAAAATCAGAAATTGCTGCAGAAACTTCCTGACTGGGTAACAACTCGCTGGAATAGGTATGTCACTAAAGCACTAGATGAAGAGAAGCCATACCCAAGTTTCACTGAGTTTTCAGACTTTGTGGCAGAGGAGGCACGTATTGCATGTAATCCTGTTTCCTCTCTACATGCTTTAAAAAATGCAGATGAAAAGCCAGGGAAAGAGCAGAAACGTCTCAAAGCCAGCGCTTTGGCGCAAAATGTTAAACCCATTACAAAGAGCTTGAGTGCACTGGAAAGAGAGAAAGGCTCCAAACCCAGCCATTCTGCCACTCAGGATAAGAAACAAATAGAATGTGTCTGTTGTCAGCAAAATCACTTTATATACAAATGTGAAAGGTTTGCGGCAATGCCTCTTGAGGAGAAGAAAAGGTTTGTCATCAACAACAAGATGTGCTTTGGTTGTCTCAGAATCGGTCATATCTCCAAAAACTGTAGAAAGCGAGCTACTTGCAACATCTGCAGGCAGAGTCACCCCTCTCCACTTCATGAAGAATGTTTTCAAGGAGGAAAACTAGAAGCTTCACCTGATGAAAGGGCTTCTACTAGCTTATGCTGTGTGGGAATGGTCAACTGTAATCGCACTTCAATGATCGTTCCAGTATGGGTCTCTTGTGCGACAAAGGATAGCCCGGAAACTCTAGTCTATGCATTACTGGACACGCAGAGCAGTAATACGTTTATTGATCAGGAAGTCTGTGATAAAATTCAAGCAAACACAGAACCTGTAAAATTAAAGCTGTCCACAATGACTGATAGGGCTTCAATTGAGAATTGTCACAGGGCAGCTGGACTAAGAGTAAGGGGTTACAGTTTGCAAGATTATATTGAGTTACCACCTGCATACACTCGAGAATACATTCCCTTGGAACGAGATAGCATTCCTACTTGCAAAAAGGCTCAGAGATGGGTTCACTTGCTCAGTGTTGCAAAGGAGATGCCAGATTTGATTTGGCCAATCACAACGCACTGGATAGCTGGCCAATCACAGCACACCTCGCTTTTTCAGACCGATGAGCTTTGTAAAAATCAACGCGTTTCAGAAAGGCGGGGCATAGAGGAGAAACAATAATGTACAGTATGTGGAAAATAATGTGTTTTTTGAACCTTAAACCGCATAAACACATTTCATTACCTTGAAATTAAATTTCTTTTTAGCAGCATCATATGACCCCTTTAAACATTGAATATAGACAACAAGGTAAAAAAAACAGGTAAACCATCTAATTAAATTGAATAACATAACATAACATAATAAAATAAAATAATCCCAGAAAACTCTGATATATAACTGGTCTGAACATTTTTTTCAGGACACCAAGTCCAAATTCACTACACAGCTGGGCCACTTTAGATCATATTTCATATTACAATAATTAATCAAATGATGATACAAATTATAGAGAACATCTAACCAGCCACAGTATTGCCACAGCCACACTCATCACTTTCCATAAATTACTTTCACACTGTTTTTGTGGTAATTATTTTAATACTGGTGTAATCAGTATTGACAGTAATGAGAGATCATTAAAGCTAATTATGGTAAACTAATTATGTCAACAATGCCTTACTGTAATGGTGGTCAAGTCTCTTATTCAAGTTCAAAAAGTTCTAAAAAGCTAATAATTAAAACCTTCTTCCACACTGTCATTATCATTACCCTCTGTTCATAAAATAAATAAGAAAGAACTGTATTCACAAAACAAAAACTACTTGTCTACACACAAAAAATCATGAACCAAAACCAATTTGTACTCATTTACTCTGGATAAACTAGAAAAATTATAACATATATAGTAGTTTAAGGGATAGTTCACCCTCATGTCGTTCCAAACCCGCGAGACCTTCGTTCATCTTCAGAACACAAATTAAGATATTTTTGATGAAATCCGAGAGCTTTAAAATAATGCAAAGCATATTGCGGTTAGATAATTTAGATAATTAAATTCTAGTTTAATCTAAGGCTAAATTATTTTTAGCATTTTAAAAATTAAGACGCATGACTTGACTGTGCTGATAATGCTGCACAATTTTCCAAGTAATTATGATCTCATGTTTAGCGCTTTACTCAGCAAAGCCGCTAATTGATGCCAAACAGTGGGGGGGTGCCGTGACCTGCCGTCGTAAAAATCTCACCTGGTTACTTACTCGGCTAACATGCAAATGCTGTTAAATTGGTGGTGAAGGAGAAATTAGTTTATATTGAGCTCCTCTGCATTTATCAGCTCTTGACCTTTGACCTTGGCTAATGGCCTGTTTACTTTAGCTTTCTGGCTCCCAGTGGTGCCAGCAGAATTCATTCATCTATTGATTACGTTAGTTTTGGATCTGAAAATGCTCATTAATCTGATCGATTGCATATAGACGTCCAGCCTGGGCTGCTATCATTAGACTCACCACATGTTAGCAGGTCACTGTGACTCGCAGGTAACTCATCTGAGAGGCGGTGATCTCTGAAGAGCACAAAGGGTCAGCAGGTGGTCAGACAACATAAAAAAGGTGCAAAAGACTGAGGTAGACTGCATGAGTGGCCTAAATATGGCACACATGAGCAAGACCAGATGACAGTCTCAAACAGAGAGAGAGAGAAAGAGCGAGAGCGAGAGCGAGAGACAAAGAATTGATAGCATGAATATATATTCCACCAAATGGCCCCAATCATTTCAGATTTGACTGAATTTTTCTTAGGTTAAATTAATTGGAATTATTTTTAATCATTTGACCTAAAAAATATATAGCGTTCAAAATTATATGTACCCACATACACACACACACACACACACACAGGTAAATCTAGAAAAATCAAGCATCAAAAAACTGACATAACTGGGCCATGCTATATATATAAACATCTTTTATTTTACATTCAAATCATTTCGCTAAATTAAGTCATGTCTGTACTGCTCATTCACTTTACCTTTCTTCTGAGCAACTTTAATTTCCTGCACTCCTGAGAGGTCAAAAGGTCACGCAGACAGAGAAATGCAAATGTAGCGATTTCCCCACATGATTCTTTACCTGACTAATTTCCATAAGTTTTGTTTCCAGGGAAGCACATCAAAGGAAAATGCAAACAACTCACTTGTCAATGCAGTGACAGGTCAGCTTTCATCTCGTCTTACTTCTTTCTTGTTATATCTCATTCCCATTTATTTTTACCTCACTCTCTGCCTGATATGAATTAAAAGAGAAGAGAGTGAGAGTTTGAAATGAGTGTGAGGTATGGAGATGATTTGTTTTAGTTCACACATTTTCTCTGATGTAGTTCAGCGACTGACACTGTACTCAACGATACCATTTACAGAGTTATTTACCACGAATAAAAAAATCCTTACATGAGGAAAAGGTCTCATTTAGTTTACAACCTAGCATAAAGTACAACAGTCCAGAAATGTGCCCTCAAGGACTGTAATAGTTTAAATCAGCTACACTTTAAGGAGCATCCAACGGCCCCCATGAGGAAAATGGCTTAATAAACATAATAAATAATGACTTAATGTGCACTGTATAACGCAAAAAGGTTAGCTCAGTATAAAAACAATATAAGTCCTCGCAGATAGGCAAACAAAAGTAAGTGTATGTGTGTGTTTGTTTGTTTGTGTGTGTGTGTGTGTGTTACATTTCAGAGTGAATAAATCCTTTGATTGTTTGCGAGTCAAAAGAATCACACAGACATCAAACATTTTTTTCCCCTTCACATACAGCACTAGCCAGTTCAGACTGACTCAATTACAAACATGCTGTACACACACTTCACATAACTATGGAGCCTCTTAAGGGAAATGATGATTGAAACAAATGAGACATGGCAGGAAAAAATATATATATTCCAAAGCTTTTGCATTCGCTTGCGAAACTATTGCATTCACTCAAATTTTTTGCTAAAGTTTTGCATTCACCCAGAAAACATTGCAGTGAAAATTATATTTGAATGCTTTTGCACTCAGTTTCTTTGGGAAAACGCAAAACGATTGCAAGAGAACGTAAAAAGTTTTGCATTACGAGATGAAACTTTGGGATTGCTCACAAAACTTTTTTGCGTTCCCCCAAGTTTTTTAGGGTAACACAAAAAGTTTGAAAGAGAAAAAGAATATAAAAGTTTTGTGTTCTGCCAAGAAACTTTGCACAAAACCATAATTTTTCCTTCCATCTAGTACATTTTTTCAATCATAGGGGCTCTGTACATTACTGCACAGTGTTTTTTTGTTAGATCTTACACACACACACCATCTGACATCAATGAGTGTGTTTATTTAATTAATTTTACAGGAATTATGCTTAATATCCCAACAACATTTCAAGGTACACTATGCAACTTTTGGTGATCTAGCAGTTAATAAAAAAAATTTAAAAAAAACTGCATGCATCTTGCATAAGAACATTGTAGCCGGAGCTACTTAACTTTATCGAAGAGTTTGCTTTGGGGAGCTGTTTCAAACTCCCAAAATTAACTGTTCAAAATGAACACCACACCAGTTAATTCTTCGACTTCAAAGTATATCAGGGTCTTTAAGCTACTTAGGAAGTGGGATAAAGACACCAGCACACCAGAATGCCATGCTGGTCACCAATCCACAACCAGCCATTCAACAAAGGAGAGCGAAATATCAGGGCTGAAGATAAGGAGAGTTCTAGCATGAAATTTAAAACGGAGAGAAATGCAGAAGAGAGAAGCAGAAAGATGGGTTAAGGGTAGAGGAAGAGATGGAGAAAGTTGAGAGGAGGGACAGGCTACCCTGAGAAATTGGAGGCCATGTGGGGTTGAGAGCGGATCTCTGGGGTCTGCCGTCAGGGAGAGAGGAAGATTAGAGATGATTGAATCCTGAGTCGTGCTGTCTTCAAAGACTCAGAGGTTCATCTGAAAAGCAGTGGGGCAACCGTAACAAACAAGCAAGCCCTCAGCTACACTCTAATCCATCTGTAACGTCATACACACAGGGAATCAGTCACATTGTGACTATTCGTTTGATATCGTAAGTCATTCGGAACATCTTAACTTTCAGTTTGTCTATCTACATGACAAGAGGAGAAGAGTCATTGCATGAAAGAAGTACTGTACCACTTGAAACCTCAACATCTGATAAACTGTAATAAATGCTAAAATTTCAGTTTTTCAAGCTTAAATATATTAATTTAATATTAATTGCTATGGTAAAGTATTTAATTAAATAAATATTTTAAAGGAGGCATTTTTGCATGTCTCTAGAAATAAAATAACACCAAAACTTCTTTCAAACTGTTTTTAAAAAAAATGTGTATTGGTTGTACTGTTCAGAATACAGAAATTGTATCATTTATAATATATTTTATATAATAATTTAATTTATCTAATAAAGTACTTAATTCAGTTTTTAAATATTTTAAAGGAGGCAATTTTACATATCTGTACAAAAAAAATGTATTAACACCAAAATTTTATTATGCAACTATATTGTGTACTGGTTGTCCTATTCACACAACAGAAATTTTATAAGTTATAATATAATTGTATATTTTATATAATATAAATGTAATTTAATTTATCTGGTAAAGTATTCAATTCAGTATTTAAATATTTTTTTAAGGGAGGCATTTTTTATGCATCTGTGGAAAAACGTATATGTTATATGTTATATAAAATATAATTTTATAAATATAACAATATATTATAAAGTTTAATGAATGTTTTCAATCAGTTTATCATAAAATATAATAAATAAATAAATAAATCTATGCCCATGACATTTGATTTCCTCACATAAATTAGACAGCAAAAAATAATGTGTTTAATTTTCTCATATTGCTGACTCTTGAATGTTAATGATAGGAGACCAGAGCCATGATAACAGGGCTAGCAGCAGCCAGGGCCGGATTAAGCTATCACGGGGCCCCTGGCGATGACCGGTGGGGATCGTCTCTGGCCTTTTGCACTGCATCTCCTGCTATTTCAAAACATTTATACGGCCATATATGGTGCTCATAAGCCCCTGGGCAGGTACCCAAATGCTTATATGATAAATCTGATCCTGGCAAGTTCACAAGTTCAAAATATCCCAAGACACTCATTTAATATTAACTTAGCAAATGCACATAGCACTTAAATACAAGTCTTTGTCTCACAGAATAAGGTCGGACCAAAATCTACCACAACAGAAAATTTTCAAAATGGAAAAGGACTCAAGAATATCACTGAAATGGCATCAGTCAATAATCCACTGTCTGACATTTCAGAGATCACATGTCAGCCAGCTGGATCAAAGAGTGAATGTATTTTTAACAAATCCAGGAGATTGTGTATCGACTATGTCTGTGTATGTGTTTACCGGCCCTCATCAAAACCTCAGATATGATAGTCTGTCTCCAGAATGATGGATTTACATCTGTGTTAAAGGGCCCATATTCTTCACTACTTTATTTTTTGTCCCAGTTATAATACTAGTCAAGGATTCTTGTCTGCAAAACAGCTATAATTTAGTGTTCAGTGCTTCCCACAGGTATGAAACATACTTGCGGTGGTAGCTGGGTGGAAAATCCCCCTATTACCCACGGCGCAAAAATGATCTATTACATATGACAAATAACAAATAATGTGTGATCTTTAACAATATTTGTATTTATTGAAATTCATTTTAATTACATAGGCTACTATTACATTTAATTACATACTAATATTATGCATTGTAAATTATGCAAAATTACAGCATTTAAATAGTAGAGCTCTCCTTGCTTTGTCATATAGTGTCTCTCTCAGTGAATGGGACACAGATTTTACTGATACTAGTAAAATCTTTATATTGAATAATATGTGTCAAATAATGTTTAGTCTTTTCTTCCTGTGGGGAAGCATCCCAGCCAGAAACGACAATAGTTTACTATGAATTAAGTTCTATTAAATACAATTTATTGTGTAACCAAAATACTAATAATGCCCAGAAAGAAAAGAAAAAAACACTTAACACACAACTGACAAAGCATAATGCTAGAAACTCCAAGGACATGGGTTTGAAATGCAAGATAGTATGATATGAAAAGGGAATTTTAAGGGGATCATAAAACTGAATATTTCTCTTGCAAAACACACACAAAATGTGGTTGTAACACAGTTTGTAGATCGGGAAGAAGGAGGCGGGAACCGGCGAACGCTCATAGAAAACTTTAATAAAATAAACAAACACAAAATAGCGCGACAGCCCCTCGCGGACGACTGCCGCGCACAAACAGAACCAAAACACAAAATAAAGTCCAGGCCTGGTCCTCTCTCGTCCAACACTGTCGTCCCTCCTCCTTTTATCCTTCCGGAGCTCCTCCGTGGGACTCGAGACCGGTGAGTGGCGCAGGTGTCGTGCATTAGCATTTACTCCACCGGCCTCGCTCCGTTCCCACGACTCTCGGCCCCGCCCCTCTCGTCACAGTGGTATTTCAATATATGAGCCCTTTAAAACTCGCTCTCTCTGTCTGTCCCAGGGTCCTCGAGGAAGACCAAGGTGAGTGTCTCATGCTAATGTGTGTCTGATCTCAGTTCCCCACTAACATCTGTTGTGTCTGATGAGTCACCTCAGTCCCAGAATCACCATGAGCATTCCTTTACTCAGCCAACAAAAATGTCTCATCTCTCACAACAGATCAACTATTTATAAAGAGCAGACTACAAACCTCAAGAACAGCATGAAAACATATTCCTTTCTGTATTCCACTTTCACACAGAGATGTCCTACTCAAAATATTCTTTATATCCTCATTCAGTAACTGAGGATCAATAATAATTGACTTACCCCAAAATTTAAAAAAAGTAACTATATATGTTTACATCTTACATAACTAAAATTAATCTAATTTTTAAAGCCATTAAGGTGTTTTTTTTTTTTTTTGCATTGTGATAATCATAATATTATTTTAATTAATTCTTTTCATGATAGTTATGCACGGATTTATGTCTAATACACTGTGCATTTTGTTTTTTTGTTTTTTGTTTTTTTTGTTTTGTTTTGTTCATAACAATTTTAATAGTTTTATCATTTACATTTTAGTTTCATTTTAGGGTGACTGTACCATTCTCCAGAGACTACAAATGAAAAATAAATAGCCTCAGCTAATTCTGCTGAAAACACAGTAGTTTTTATTTCTTATTAATGTGCACCGTCTCTGCTAAAATAAAGTAATAAATAAATGCCTCCAATTTCTCATTTCTGTAATGTAAAAAATATATTAATATTTACTATAAATTCAATGACTGTTTTCATGCTAAATACTTTATTAAACTTATACAAATTAAATGTTGATTACAATAGGAATTTGAAATATATTCACACAATTGTTAAAATGTCATATGTTTTCCTTTATTTTAGGGAAAGTGACAGGTTTCATATCATTTGCCCAATAAAGTTCCCTGTGTTTTGACTCATGCCTTATTCATCCAACACAAAACCATTCACTTTGGTGAAAAATACATCAGTCACGCTCCATCTGAGGGAAAGAAATCACACTCATACATTTAAAACATCTCATGCCTTACTCCTGTTATTATTATTCTCAGCTAGAGAGAGAGATTCTAAGAGAATTGATAGGAAACGTGTGCCATTTCCCAGCAAACTTTTGATATTTGACGCTTGACATTCTCAGGTGCCCTGCGTGAGACTGAGGAACAGTGCGTTATCTGTGCCTGCTGCGCACTCAGAAGGAAGTCTGGAGGTCAGAGGTCAGGGCTCGGCGTTCCTAACGCGGTGAGGAGAGACGGCAGGGGTGCGAGAGAGGGAAAGAGACATTAGGACAAAAGCGGGAGGAGAAAGACCTTCTTAGCATTTCACACAGAGTCTCAAAGTGCAGCAAGTCTCTGTCGCTGGCAAACCGCTGATAAATGTCCTCAAGCAAGGCTTTTGTGCGTGTGTGTGTGTGTGTGTGATTTACATCTGTGTTAAAGGGCCCATATTCTTCACTACTTTATTTTTTGTCCCAGTTATAATACTAGTCAAGGATTCTTGTCTGCAAAACAGCTATAATTTAGTGTTCAGTGCTTCCCACAGGTATGAAACATACTTGCGGTGGTAGCTGGGTGGAAAATCCCCCTATTACCCACGGCGCAAAAATGATCTATTACATATGACAAATAACAAATAATGTGTGATCTTTAACAATATTTGTATTTATTGAAATTCATTTTAATTACATAGGCTACTATTACATTTAATTACATACTAATATTATGCATTGTAAATTATGCAAAATTACAGCATTTAAATAGTAGAGCTCTCCTTGCTTTGTCATATAGTGTCTCTCTCAGTGAATGGGACACAGATTTTACTGATACTAGTAAAATCTTTATATTGAATAATATGTGTCAAATAATGTTTAGTCTTTTCTTCCTGTGGGGAAGCATCCCAGCCAGAAACGACAATAGTTTACTATGAATTAAGTTCTATTAAATACAATTTATTGTGTAACCAAAATACTAATAATGCCCAGAAAGAAAAAAAAAAAACACTTAACACACAACTGACAAAGCATAATGCTAGAAACTCCAAGGACATGGGTTTGATTCCCAGGAAATGCAAAATAGTATGATATGAAAAGGGAATTTTAAGGGGATCATAAAACGGAATATTTCTCTTGCAAAACACACACAAAATGTGGTTGTAACACAGTTTGTAGATCGGGAAGAAGGAGGCGGGAACCGGCGAACGCTCATAGAAAACTTTAATAAAATAAACAAACACAAAATAGCGCGACAGCCCCTCGCGGACGACTGCCGCGCACAAACAGAACCAAAACACAAAATAAAGTCCAGGCCTGGTCCTCTCTCGTCCAACACTGTCGTCCCTCCTCCTTTTATCCTTCCGGAGCTCCTCCGTGGGACTCGAGACCGGTGAGTGGCGCAGGTGTCGTGCATTAGCATTTACTCCACCGGCCTCGCTCCGTTCCCACGACTCTCGGCCCCGCCCCTCTCGTCACAGTGGTATTTCAATATATGAGCCCTTTAAAACTCGCTCTCTCTGTCTGTCCCAGGGTCCTCGAGGAAGACCAAGGTGAGTGTCTCATGCTAATGTGTGTCTGATCTCAGTTCCCCACTAACATCTGTTGTGTCTGATGAGTCACCTCAGTCCCAGAATCACCATGAGCATTCCTTTACTCAGCCAACAAAAATGTCTCATCTCTCACAACAGATCAACTATTTATAAAGAGCAGACTACAAACCTCAAGAACAGCATGAAAACATATTCCTTTCTGTATTCCACTTTCACACAGAGATGTCCTACTCAAAATATTCTTTATATCCTCATTCAGTAACTGAGGATCAATAATAATTGACTTACCCCAAAATTTAAAAAAAGTAACTATATATGTTTACATCTTACATAACTAAAATTAATCTAATTTTTAAAGCCATTAAGGTGTTTTTTTTTTTTTTTGCATTGTGATAATCATAATATTATTTTAATTAATTCTTTTCATGATAGTTATGCACGGATTTATGTCTAATACACTGTGCATTTTGTTTTTTTGTTTTTTGTTTTTTTTGTTTTGTTTTGTTCATAACAATTTTAATAGTTTTATCATTTACATTTTAGTTTCATTTTAGGGTGACTGTACCATTCTCCAGAGACTACAAATGAAAAATAAATAGCCTCAGCTAATTCTGCTGAAAACACAGTAGTTTTTATTTCTTATTAATGTGCACCGTCTCTGCTAAAATAAAGTAATAAATAAATGCCTCCAATTTCTCATTTCTGTAATGTAAAAAATATATTAATATTTACTATAAATTCAATGACTGTTTTCATGCTAAATACTTTATTAAACTTATACAAATTAAATGTTGATTACAATAGGAATTTGAAATATATTCACACAATTGTTAAAATGTCATATGTTTTCCTTTATTTTAGGGAAAGTGACAGGTTTCATATCATTTGCCCAATAAAGTTCCCTGTGTTTTGACTCATGCCTTATTCATCCAACACAAAACCATTCACTTTGGTGAAAAATACATCAGTCACGCTCCATCTGAGGGAAAGAAATCACACTCATACATTTAAAACATCTCATGCCTTACTCCTGTTATTATTATTCTCAGCTAGAGAGAGAGATTCTAAGAGAATTGATAGGAAACGTGTGCCATTTCCCAGCAAACTTTTGATATTTGACGCTTGACATTCTCAGGTGCCCTGCGTGAGACTGAGGAACAGTGCGTTATCTGTGCCTGCTGCGCACTCAGAAGGAAGTCTGGAGGTCAGAGGTCAGGGCTCGGCGTTCCTAACGCGGTGAGGAGAGACGGCAGGGGTGCGAGAGAGGGAAAGAGACATTAGGACAAAAGCGGGAGGAGAAAGACCTTCTTAGCATTTCACACAGAGTCTCAAAGTGCAGCAAGTCTCTGTCGCTGGCAAACCGCTGATAAATGTCCTCAAGCAAGGCTTTTGTGCGTGTGTGTGTGTGTGTGTG